>NC_085864.1:44788690-44796190 GCF_034702125.1 Engraulis encrasicolus | reverse complement strand
TCTACTGCAGCACCTTAAGCACTTACGAGGCTCGCCACATGTTTAGCCCATAGAGAGAGAGAGTGAGAGAGTGAGAGAGTGAGAGAGAGAGAGAGAGAGAGCGAGAGAGTGTGTGAGAGAGAGCGAGAGGGTGTGTGTGTGTGTGTGTGTGTGTGTGTGTGTCTGTGTGTGTGTGTGTGTGTGTGTGTGTGTGTGTCTGTGTTTTGACAAGAAAGAGACAGCGAGAGAGAGAGATATGTTGTCCTTTGCTCCTTTGGCCTAGTTGTTCTAGGGTTTGTCTGATCTGGACCCCGTTTCTCGACAGTGTCGTTTCTAACCAGTTAGCAACTTTATAAGTTTGCAATGGAAAATTTGCCCTACAACCAAGTAAGTTGCCAACTTAGTTAGCAACGATACTGTTGAGAAATGCACCCTTGAGGTCTCGACACTGATATGTGGTGTATGGGCAAGATGGTGGTGTGATATGTGGTGTGGTGAGGGCCCAACGAGATTGCCCAACGAGAACAAAGGGCCAAGGCTGACAGAACTGAGGAGGGGGAAAAAGAGAGAGAGATAGAGAGATCTGATGGGAGGGAGTGCACACTGTATCGCAGGCCTTATCCAAAGCAAATATGCAACCCTAGCACTTAACACACTGCTGTTTGTTTAGTGGCCAAGTATATCGGACAGTTCAAAACAAAACACGACAACAAAAATGAACGTTTCAGTCGGCATGGCAACAGGCTAAAGTTTAGCCTGTTGCCATGCCGACTGAGACGTTCATGTTTGTTGTCGTGTTTTGTTTTGAACTGTCCGATATACTTGGCCACACCTTCAGAGACACAGACACACACAGGATAACACACGCACAGACACAGACACAGACACAGACACAGGCACAGGCACAGGCACAGACACAGACACAGACACAGACACAGACACAGGCACAGGCACAGGCACAGGCACAGGCACAGACACAGACACAGACACAGACACAGACACAGACACAGGCACAGGCACAGACACAGACACAGACACAGACACAGACACAGACACAGACACAGACACAGGCACAGGCACAGGCACAGACACAGACACAGGCACAGGCACAGGCACAGGCACAGGCACAGGCACAGGCACAGGCACAGGCTGACCCAAACAAAACAGTACTGTAAAAAAGTCACTCCATTTGTCTGACTGTCTTCTGGTGTCTTATTTGCCTCGTCTCTCTGTATTCTCACCCTCCCACTTTGTGTGAGTTGGCCCAGTGATGCCAGTTTTCCCAGAGAGAGAGAGAGAGAGAGAGAGAGAGAGAGAGAGAGAGAGAGAGAGAGAGAGAGAGAGAGAGCGCAGGAGAAGAAAAGAGAAAATCGCACCGTCTGGAAAACATTACTCAGATTCTTGCAGGCGGGGGCTCCTGATTATGTTGGGCAAAATGGAGAGAGAGAGAGAGAGAGAGAGAGAGAAAGAAAGAAAGAAGGAGCGAAAGAGAGAAGAGAGTGATGAAGCTAGGATGAGAGAGAGAGAGAGGAAATAAGAGATGGAGAGAGGGATAGCAAGAAAAGGAGCGGTGGAGTAGTCAAGAAAAGACGAGAGGGAGAAGTAATCGGGGGGGAAAGTGAATTGAAAAGTGCAAAAGAGCAAAAAAAGAGGGGAAGGAGGGTTATAGCTAGCGTTCATCTGCCACATGAAGTATTCAACAGTATTCAAATCTGTTTTCCTGAAGGCCTCACAGAGAGTATCGCACTTCAAATAAGCTCTCAGCGGCGTTCCGAGGCTTGCAGAGCTGGCTGCAGCAGTGGCGGCACCAGAGATTCTTTAAGTATAGAGATATGCCAACATAATAGGTTTCTATGGCCACCTAACGTGACCAGGTTCCGGTCTGCCTAAAGGGCTGTGTCATAATGATCCTACAATGAATAGAACAGTCCTCAGGTCTGCCTAGATCTGCCTAAGGGGGGCCATAATAGAACCAGGAAACAATGGGCCAATGGAACCTCTCTCTCTCTACTCTCTCTGGCGGCACCGGTGACTATATGGCTGTGATGTTGGTTTTGGTTGTGGACAGGTAACAAAGGGGTCACTTGTCCCGGGCCCAGACACAGAGGGGCCCCAGAATTGGATCCGTATTGCATTGTATGTATTGGATTTGGGGCCCTTTCATATGTCCTTGTCCCAGGCCCAGTCAAAGCTGTCAGTGGCCCTGGTGGTGGCAGAGTCAGGGCTTTGCTTCGCTTCCCTCGCCCACCTGGAGGAGCAGCTTTGACCAGTAGATGGCGCAACTGAGTTGGCAACAAAGGTGACCTTGGTTAGGGCAGCTTTACCTGTAGACAGCAACACAGGTGGTGTGTGGTGTATGTGTATATGCATGTGCTGAGCCAAGCAGTCAGTGTGGTCAGAAAACCATGAAGGGGTGTGTCACGGTCACAGGCTCTCTCTCTCTCTCTCTCTGTCTCTCTGTCTTCTGTCTTTCTCTCTCTCTCTGTCTCTCTGTCTTCTGTCTTTCTCTCTCTCTCTCTCTCTCTCTCTCTCTCTCTCTCAAATACACACACATTGACTCCCATGCAACTACTTACACATACTCACAATGAACATGAATACACACACACACACACACACACAGACACACACACACACACAATAACACACCCACTTACACACATTCACACTCAAACACACACACACACACACAAACACACACACACACACACACACACACACACACACACACACACACACACACACACACACACACAATAACACACCCACTTACACACATTCACACTCAAAACACCCTCACACACATACTAAGCTCACATATGACCTCATATATTAACCTCATGGTTTCCTTAGGGCCGGCCCCTCCCTATGGCCAGCCTCTCAGGAGTAAAGGCAGAGCACTGATGTCATCGCACGCCCGCCCGCACGCACGCCCGCACGCCCGCCCGCACGCCCGCACGCACGCACGCACGCACGCACGCACGCACGCACGCCCCTGTCCCTATTACCACTGTTCACACACACAACACACATTATAACAACAAACACACACACACACACACACTACACACACACTACACACCCAAACCAATTCTTACTCTCATTCTCTGAGAGCCCTCTGTCTACAGGCAAGAGCCAGACATTACCTAAGGGACATGCAGCTAATTATTTACAGAAACTTGGAGAGCTTGGAGAGCCTCTGGTCTCTCGTCTGGTCCTCTGGTCCTCGCCCCTGCAGCACTGCTACTCTGCATCTCTTCCCTACCTGCACACACACACACACACACACACACACACACACACACACACACACACACACACACACACACACACACACACACACACACACACACACACACACACACACAGGGAAGCAGACAGTGGGCGACAAATAGGTCAATTGTACCAGTGACTGGGTTAGGGTTAGGGTTAGGGTTAGGAGTATTTTTTTATTAGTTTATTTGCAAAACGGTGTATCTCCATTTTGTAGAATGTTGGGAAATTTACATTTTGTATTGAGCATTCCATTGTATTGCATTGTAAAATGCATTTTATATAGGTTTAAAAAGTATTTTCCCAAAATATTTGAATGGCAAGAATTCACACAAAGGTGATCAGACCTCTGAACGGTCATTTCCAATAATAAAATGCAAAAGTCAAAAATGGCGGATACACCGCTTTGCAATGAAACCCTTCATTTCTCTTCAGCCACTTAATAAGACAGGCCTCCGTCATGTTGCCCCATTTATAAACACTGTGATGTAAATTTGCCATTGAAGTGAACTGGAAAGAGAGCCAGATAGATGTAGAGAAAGAGATTTCCTGTGCCTCTTTTTCTCGCTCATCTCTTTCTATTGCCACAGCTGCAGAGACTTTTCTGTAATAATTTTTTTTCTGTAAATCTACCGTGCTGGAGATCCACGTGTGTGTTTTTGAGTGAAGGCAAGTGGACCAGATGTCCTGGTGTGAGGCAGCTTTTAAACGCATCCATATCCCCCAGCCACCCCATTTAGTGAGGGGGGGGAAACCCCATCGAGACCTTTCAATTGGCCTGAGTTTGCAGAAGCACAGGAAAAGGCGGAGAGAGAGAGAGAGAGAGAGAGAGAGAGAGAGAGAGAGAGAGAGAGAGAGAGAGAGAGAGAGAGAGAGAGAGAGAGAGAGAGAGAGAGAGAGAGAGAGAGAGAGAGAGAGAGAGAGAGAGAGAGAGAGAGAGAGAGAGAGAGAGAGAGATGAAGGAACGGGAAGAGGAAGGAAAGGAGGAGAAAGTACACACATGGCTCAGCTATGAAGTTTTATATGGTGGACGTATTTGATATCCTCTGAGTGATATTGACACGTCAGATGATCACCACTGGACCAGAGGCTCCCTAGGTAGCCAGCCTTTCAGCAGCACCATCATTCCATACCTCCTCCTCCTTTTTCTCCTTATCCCCCTCTTTTAGTAGAGAAAGTACGCTCAACTCCGAAAAGTTTCTTACAAGGTCTTTGGATGCGAGCAAACAGCAAAGTTCATGTATAGTAAAAAAGTCGCACTCCCGGATCAGTTTCTTGCAGTTTTAATACTGGGTTAGCATGGAAGACAGACAGACGTTTCGGCCTAAGCCCTCTTCAGCGTCTTTTTATCCCCCTCCTCATAACAGTCCGTTCTCCTGTTCTTTCCCCTTTCTCCTTATCATTTCACTTCTTCATTCCCATTTCTCCTTTTCACCGTTTTCTCCTCCATTCTTTCCCCTCTTTTCCATTCTTCTCCTCGAATTCTCCTTCATCTTATTCTTCGCTCCATCCTCCATCCTCCTTCCCCTTCTTCTTCTTCTTCTTCTTCTTCTTCTTCTTCTTCTTCTTCTTCTTCTTCTTCTTCTTCTTCTTCTTCTTCTTCTTCTTCTTCTTCTTCTTCTTCTTCTTCTTCTTCTTCTTCTTCTTCTTCTTCTTCTTCTTCTTCTTCTTCTTCCTCTTCTTCTTCTATTGGTACAGTGCCCAAATGTGAAAGACACATACTGTATGCGTGTGTGTGTGTGGGTGTGTGTGCTATGCATCTGTGTGTATGTCAGAGACAAATGATTGTGTGGGAGCTCCTCTGCCCTTTCCCCTGGTTTTAACAGACTCTGGGGAGCATGCATGTGGTGGACCCTGCAGACCGATAGACGTTTTACCTTTCACTAGTAAAAGCTCTCGAGGAGGGCCCAGGCAGCTAGTGGCGAACCACTCAGGCAAGGGGGGGCTGGGGGGGGGGGGGGGGGGGGGGGGCTTGGGGCTGGGGAGGGCCACTACTGAGTCAGTAAGGGAGCCAGGCAAAGAGTACGTGAGTGAGAGAGAGAGTGAGTGAGAAGAAGGGGAGGAAAGGTTGGAGGGTGTGAGGGAGAGAGAGAGAAAGGAGAAAGAGAGAGAGAGAGAGAGAAGGAGGGAGGGTGGCACTTTTTTTTAGAGGGACTTGTTTCTGAACATAGAAAACTGAGAGAGGGGAGAGCGACCAGGAGAGAGTCAAGCAGAGAGAGGAGGAGAACTTCAAGGGAGCACACAGAGAACGAGTGCCGTCAAAGGGGTTTAAAGGACGACAGTGATTGAGCGCGCAGTAAAAGGAGTCGCAGGACGTCTTTGAGTGAGTGAGAGTTCTAGAAGCACAGTTTAAAGCCAGGAGAAAACACGGGACGAGAGAGGCCAGAGACAGAGTAGTAACTGGAGAAGTTGAGGGGGGATATGGCAACAGGACATCTGCTACACGCGGCGCGGCCAAAGTTATAACAACAAACGTTTGCATGAGGCCTCTGACGTGGACAGCTGTTGGGGGAATACAAACCAGGACAACAACAAAAAAATCGATTTTGTCTTGTGGAACGTGGAGGAGCTGTTAGAGAGTCGAGATGAAGTACAGAGCAATGGTAAGACGAGCACAACAGAAGCCTGAGGCGATGCTACACATACTGGTACACACACACTGACCAAGCAGGAGGTTCAGCAGCAAACCAGGTTAAATGAACCTGATGGTAATGGTAAATCATTGAATAGAACAGCCTGGAGTCCATATTGTCTCTACTAAGCAGCACCTGCAGGCTGTCTTTTAGCAGATTTGCCACTCTCTGAAGGTTATTCGCTTCACCATGTTATTGGAGTACCTCCCCCCCATCCCTCCTTTCCTTTGGGGTGTTTGTTTATGTGTTTGTGTGTCGTTTGCAACAGAAAGGGATGATATATAATGTATCTGAAGGACTCTGAAGAAGACACACACGGCGTGACGTTGAAACGTCAGTCATTATGTTTGCACCACAATAAAATACTAAAAAGTATCTGAGTGCTCCAGTCATCCCTGGCCTAGTCTTTACGAAGTGGACCAGTTTACTATCTGGACTGGACGCACCAAGAAGGTTAGAGCGCAAGTGACTTCCCTTTTACAATATATAATGTATATTCAGAGGTTCAGAACACATGTGATAAGCTTGAGTGTCATTTTATAGTTGGGTCTTTGTGTGTCATTTCTAGATATGCGCTGGAGATGCAGAACACACACGTCATATGGTCATAATGCTAAACTTTGATTTTGCGGCTCAGACCTCTGCATGTCATTTCTTGATATAGATGTGACTACTTATAGGACTTGCACAAGTGGACATTGATGGTTCCTATATCTGCTTGGTGGGTGTTTGTCTTTAAATAGTCGTTGGTGCTGCTCAGGGTTGCCAGATGAGGCTGATTATTTCCAGCCCAAAACATGCTTAGAAGCACAAAATCCCGCCCAATTCTATTGATTTCTATGGCAGAAATTAGGCAGGTTTTTCTGCTAAATGCCGTTTTTACCCGCACACAGCCATCCTAAGCAGCCCAATTGGGCGGGAAACAGCCCAATCTGGCAACACTGGTGCTGCTACTTCTTATCGCATCGTGCCTCCAGAAATACACGGACTTCCTTGACTGAGCGGGTGTTTGGTTTTAGTCTGCCTTTGTTGCCATTGCAGCTCAACAGCTGTTGATTGACGAACGCTATCTCTACCTGATGTGAAAATTCCCATGATCTAATGTGTGTGTTGTGCGTGCGTGTGATTCTGTGTGTGTATGCGCGTGTGCGTGTGCGTGTGCGTGTGCGTGTGCGTGTCCTGTCTGTCCTGTCTGTCCTGTCTGTCTGTCTGTGTGTCTATGTGTGTGTGCACGCATTTATGCGTGCATGTGTGTGTGCACATTTTTATGTGTGTCTGTGTCTGTGTGGGCGTGTGTCTTTGTGTGTCTTTGTGTGTGTGTGTGTGTGTGTGTGTGTGTGTGTGTGTGTGTGTGTTCGGGTGGCTGTTCCACCACCTTTGGTAGAGAGGGAGTCACTATCTCCCTGACGCTGCTGCCCCTCCTGCTAAATTCTTTGGCACCCAGACAGGCCCAGAGTGTTAATGAAACTGCAGCCGCTCTCACTCTCACACACAGGCCTGATACACACACACACACACACACACGCACACACGCACACATGAACACACACACACACACACACACACACACACACACACACACACACACACACACACACACACACACACACACACA
>NC_085864.1:44761190-44778690 GCF_034702125.1 Engraulis encrasicolus | reverse complement strand
TGATCTCTCTCTCTCTTGTTGAAAGGGTCTGACAATGACTGAAGACAAATAGATCCACAAATTGTCATTTGATTGTTATGGACGAGAGAAGGATAAATCACTCATCTAAAAATGTTAATGCTACTTGATTGATATGGAATTAAATCCATCATTTGCCTCAGAAGGCGTTTTTTTGTGTTTTGTTTAGACCTTCTGAGACCTCTACTGTGGCTGTAACTGAAGTCACAGATGTGAGCAGTGGTGGGAGTAGTTGGCAGTGTTCTTGGCTAGTTACAGTATGGGAAAGGAATGCATAATTTACTGTGGGTGAAGTTTGCATAAGAATCATTTGTTTAGCAGCAACCACACAGGGGAACATTTCCTCATTGGTCCTTCGGGAATGCCCTGTCATCTGGCTGCCCATGACTCCGAGAGAGAGAGAGAGAGAGAGAGAGAGAGAGAGAGAGAGAGAGAGACAGAGAGAGAGACAGAGACAGAGACAGAGACAGAGAGAGAGAGAGAGAGAGAGAGAGAGAGAGAAAGCAAGGGGCAGTCTGTGAACTTTCTCCATGTGTTGCAGAGAGAGAGAGAGCGAGAGAGAGAGAGAGAGAGAGAGAGAGAGAGCGAGAGAGAGAGAGAGAGAGAAAGACACACACACACACAGACAGAGAGACAGAGAGATAGCAAGGGGGAGTCTGTCTGTCTGTGAACTTTCTCCATGTGTTGGAGAGAGAGAGAGAACAATTGTATGGAGAAAGGGATGGAGAGACAGAAAGCAAAGGAGAAAGATGCGGAGAGAAAAGAAGTAAGAATAGTGGAGCGAGGTGACGAAAGGAAACAAGACAGAGCTATAGGAGAGGTAGCACACAGAAAGTAAGGAGGGACCAGTGAGGAAGGAGAAAAGTGTAGGGGAGGGGAGGAGAGGAGAGTGTGAGCTGAAAAGAATGTGGGGATGAAGGCGAAATAAAAAAAAACATGGCCGGTGGCACGATGGGAGGAAGTTCTTGAACACTTAAAAGGACACTGTGCAGGAAATGGTCAAAAAAGGTACTGCAACTTAGCCTGGCTCTCGCGAGACCCCTAGTTCTTCGTGGATCTTCGTACTGCTCATTGAAACTGGGCTACCTACTGCGATTTTATCTTTACATGAAAGTTTACTGAGTAATAAACAAATATTTTCTAGTATGGTCCATGTACAGTCATTTTTGCAGCTAAAAATGGCTATTTTTGGAAATTTAAAATGGCAGACCATGGAGAAGATCCCCTTTTTCATGTATGAAGGGTGCAATTTTTCCAGTCATAATGAATACTTACAATTTTATGCTGGTGGTAAGTATTCATGAAAAAGGTAACATTAGTGAACGGGCAACATGAATTCTGGAAATAAACATCTGAAAATCTCACACAGTGTCCCTTTAAGAGAGGTTCGAAAAGGAACACTGAGGATGCTTCCTAATATGCCGACTCCCGTCCTCCCTTGCTTCCATGCATGCCCGTGGCCTCCCGATGACGTCACATGACGACAGAAGTGTATTTCAATATCTTGCAAAAACACAATTCAAATATAATTTCTCATTTTCATTTTTCGGTATATTGAATGAAGAATTATAGTCCCCCAAAAGTTATTGTGGCTAGGCTGACATTGGGGAAACTTTTTTTTTCAAGCAGAGGCCACAAGGGACGTCAGCAAAACTTAAGGCCACAAGCAGTCACAGGGCCGTGGACGGGAGTCCGCATTTTGAAAAGTACTCTGTGAGTGCGGTGTTGTGGAACAGTGAGAGCGGAGTGAGAGAAGTAATAGCAAGTAGTGCAGCGGTGACAGTGACGGTGACCACACTGATGTGGCACACGCTGACGGATGGATGGCACAGTCACAGCTAGCTACGTACGGTACAGTCACATCCTGGCACAGCACTTTTCCACAGGCCTCCCTCTGTTGGTGCGTCACACGTCATGCATCCTCCATGCGTTGCTATGCTGTCCACCCCTCCTCCTTTTCTTTGCTCCTCCCTCCTCCTCTCCTCCTCCTCCTCCATTCTTCTCTGCTTCCTCCCCTTCTCCTCCTCAGTCCTCTTTCGTTCTCCTCTTTCTTGCTCGCCTCCCCTTTCCTTCTCTTTCTCCCTCCTCAGCCCACCTCCTCTTGTTCCTCCTCTTGTTCCTTTTTCTCATCTTCTTTTTCCTTGTGTCCTGCCCCTCCTGCTATTTCCCCTACTTCAACTCATCATCTCCCCTCTTCTTACCACTCTCTTGATTAGATTAGATTAGATTAGATTAGATTATCCTTTATTGTCTCTTCAGGAGAGAAATTCTGAGTGGACATGAGAGAGTGTGATTAACAATTAACCACAGATCACCACAACAGACGATACTTAAGGACCACAAAGAAACAAACAAGAAAGCTCTCTTACCCTCTCCTCCTATTCTTTGTACTCCTCACCTACTCTATTTCTTCCCTCTCCTTCTCATCGAACCCTCAACATCCTCTTTGCATCTCTTTTTAAAAAAAAATATTTTTTATCGGCTCTTATGCCTTTATTTGACAGGACATTCGAAGATGGTGACAGGAAGCGAATGGGGCAGAGAGACAGGGGAGGATCGGGGAATGACTCCGGCCGGACTCGAACTGGGGTCCCCGTGGGTGGGCATGCAAGCCCAAATGTGGGGGGCTTAGCGTGCTCTTTGCATCTTTTTTGTCCTATCCCTGCTCCTTCTCCTGCCGAGTGTGAAGGTGCTCTAGCGCCTCTGGTGTTGTAGATGTAACCCCTCTCCTTCCACTCCTCCTCTTCCTATTACTCCACTTCCTCCTCCTCTTCTCCTCTTACACCACTCTTCTTCCTTGTCCTCTCTTGTGTGAATGGGTTCTAGCTAGGCAGCGCTGTGATACCATTGCTTCAGCTCTTCCTCTACTCTTTTCCTCAGTATTCCTCCTCCTTTACACCCCTTCTTTTGCATTCGCGATCCCTCCTCCTCCTCCTCCTCCTCCTCCTCATCCTCCTCCTCCTCCTCCTCACCCTTCTCCTCCTCCTCCTCACCATTCTCCTCCTCACCCTTCTCCTCCTCCTCACCCTCCTCCTCCTCACCCTTCTCCTCCTCCTCCTCCTCCTCGACTTCATCCATATGCATCTCCTACTGTAGGGAAGGTGCTGTACTGTACTCTTTTCCAGGTGTCTCTGGTGCTGCACATTGTTCCCCTGGAGTCATGTAGTAGATGCTAATACAGTATTTGCCTACTGCCTGAACACTATAGGCAGATGTTTAGACCAAAATAGCATATTGTTAAGTTGTTGGTAACATAACTTAAACACAGTGTGCCCGTACCTCAAACAAAACTTCTGCTTAGCACTGTAGATGCAATTCAGCAACACACATTTTGCTTTATGCTACACACTTGCTCATGTCACTGCACACTTTTTCCTTCTTAAGACACTCCATTAAATGCTGGCATATATGTGAAGGGCTTATCTCCAAGTGTTAAGAGTAATTGGGTGGGTGTGTAGAGTTTTGACTCTATGAGCGAAATTTAGCAAATTGTGTGCAAGCAGTAGGCAAAAACTGTAATAGGAATAATGGTAATAATGGCAGTGGCTAGTTCCTCTCTCCTCTTCACCTTCTTCTCCTCTTCTCTCCTCATCTCCTCCTCCCCTTCCTGGAGTCCTGCACTGTAAATGGTAGTAATAAAGATAGTTCTGGATGTGGCTACTCCTCTCCATTCTCTCCTCCTCCTCCTCCTCCTCCTCTCTTCCTCCTCCTCGTCCTCTTCCTCCTCTCTCTTCCTCCTCCTCTCTCCTCCTCCTCCTTCTCTCCTCCTCCTCCTCCTCCTCCTCTCTTCCTCCTCCTCGTCCTCTTCCTCCTCTCTCTTCCTCCTCCTCTCTCCTCCTCCGCCTCCTCCTTCTGGAGCCCTGTACATGGCAATGATAGGAATAATGATAGTTATGGCAGTGGCAACTCCTCTCTACTCCTCCTTGTCCTCTTCCTCCTCTTCCGCCTCCTCCTCCTCCCTACTCCTCCTCCTCCTCTCTCCTCCTCTCTCCCCTCTCCTGCTCCTCCTCTCTCCTCTCCACCTCCTCCTCTCTACTTCTCCTCCTCTTGTAAGTCAGAATGTGCTCTATCCTGTGTTGCTGTAGTGTAGGCTAGTTGCCTCAGCTGAGTGCTCCTTAATTAAAGCTGTATCTCAGGTGTGCTGTTGCTATTGCATCTCATGGGGCCCCGCAGGGCTGCTGTGTCAATACCAAAACAACAGTGCGGGCAGCTGTAACGTTCACACGCCACCCATGCATATTGGCCTGTTTGTCTCTGTTGAAGTTGGTGTGTGTGTGTGTATGGGTGTGCGTGTGCGTTGCGTGTGTGTGTGTGTGTGTGTGCGTGCGTGCACATGCGTGCGTGTGTATGTGTACTGGTGTCTATGTGTGAGTGTAGGCTTTTGTGTGTGCATCTCTCTGTGTGTGTGTGTGTGTGTGTGTGTGTGTGTGTGTGTGTGTGTGTGTGTGTGTGTGTGTGTGTGTGTGTGTGTGTGTGTGTGTGTGTGTGTGTGTGTGTGTGTGTGTGCACCTGTGGGTGTGGGTGTGTGTGTGTGCGTGTGTGCATCTGTGGGTGTGTGTGTGTGTGCATCTGTGTGTGCATCTGTGTGTGTGTGTGTGTGTGTGTGCATCTGTGTGTGCATCTGTGTGTGTGTGTGTGTGTGTGTGTGTGTGTGTGTGTGTGTGTGTGTGTGTGTGTGTGTGTGTGTGTGTGCGCGTGTTTGTGTGTGTGTGTGTGTGTGTGTGTGTGTGTGTGTGTTCCCTCTCCCCCCTGTACATTGTAGTTTGGAGAGCAGAATGACAGCCAATCCTCTGTGGTCAGCATTACAAAGAGGTCTTCATTAACGTGAAGAGTGTCTGTGTGTGTGCTTATTGTGTGTGTCTCTGTGTGTTTGTTTTGCGTCTGTGAGTGTGTGTGTGTGTGTGTGTGAGCAGAGAGAGAGAGAGAGAGAGAGAGAGAGAGAGAGAGAGAGAGAGAGAGAGAGAGAGAGAGAGAGAGAGAGAGAGAGAGAGAGAGAGAGAGAGAGAGAGAGAGAGAGAGAGAGAGAGAGAGAGAGAGAGAGAGAGAGAGATGCGCGTGCAGGCACAAACACATCCACATCCATCGCTCGTTGACGACATCCTCTCCAGTCCAGACCATCTCTTTTGTTTTGAGAGAGATAGAGAGAGGGCCATTTTCTCTCTTTTCTTTAAAAAAAAAATATTTTGCACTGAGGGGGCAACAAAACAAAACAGGCAGGACAAGTCAGGCCCAGATAAACCGAGTGAGGGGCGATGGATCTGGGTAAACTGGGAGAGCTGCTCCGCCGAACGCAGGGCGCCATGCAGGAGAAGGAGCGACTCATCAAGGGCATGGATGACATCCAGGCTGTAAGTGCATGTCATCCTCTGACTCTGACTCTGACTCCAGCTCGGATGAGTAGCCTATATGGTACGCCTAGTTGATGAGTGTGTGTCCTACTCTACTTGCCTGGTTAACACCAGACCTAATCACAAGTGAGATTAGGTCTGGGGAGTTGCCTATTGTAAATTCCGTATGGGGCCGGAATACTTGGCTATTATGACACACTGCCCTGCTCTCTGATTGGGCAGAGAAACTGTTAAGGTCAGAATGCTTGGCCATTATGACACAGATCCCATGATCTTGTACGTTATGAGTCATCCTCGCCATACTGTCTTTCAGATCGAAACGATTGTGTAGAACTAAAGGCAGTATGGGAGTTCCCAGGCTAGTACTCTACTGCAATGGCTGGCAACTTTGGGTGGAGTTTGCACAAGTTGCATCTGTGCAGGCTTGGAGTTGGTTTTTAAAAAAATATTATTTAATCATTTTTTTAAATACTTTTTCATCCCTTGACTCCAGCTCAGATGAGTACGCCTAGTCTCTAGTCTCCTCTGCGATGACTGACAAGTTGGGGTGGAGTTTCTCAGTTTCTTGTATCTTCGCAGACAAGCTGTTGTTTTTTATTGTTATCATTTCATCCTTAGAGTCCATCTCACATGAGTTCGACTCCTTTCTCCTTCATGAGTCTACACTCTACTCTCTACAACGGTCGACAACTTTTGGGTGGAGTTGCACAGTTCCTTGCATCTGTGCATGCTAGCAGTTGTTTATTTTGTTTTATATTTTAGCAATTTGTTTGTTTTAGGTGTGGCTCTCTGCGCTTGCTTCGGCCTGGGACTTTTGCGATACACGCTGCATAGTCACTGGTCACGACTTGGTCACATTTCTGAGAACATGAGGGCAGGTGTTGATGCTTGTTGCGTGTGGGTGTGTGTACTGTTTGAGACTTAGTGCAGGCCCTTTGCAACTGGGTCTGCGTAGCTGCTTGTTCAAGCCCTGTGTAACGGTGTGTGTGTGTGTGCTGCGTGTGTTTATTATTCTCACAATATGTCATTCAGTAAACATATTTCCATGAAGCAGGCTTGACATGCCCTTCAAAAGTCCTGACTGACTTTTACATCCATAGTGTGCAAAACAGAATTGTCACCGTTTATTTATGTGTAATTTTCACTTTCTTTTGTTTTTTGGCTTTCTTCACTTCCTCATGGAGTGATTATGTACGGCTGGTGCTCTTACATTTCTCAGAACACGAGGGAAGGGGATGACACTTGTCATTCGTGGTTGTCATTCGTGGTTGTGGTTGTCATTTGTGGCTGGGTCAAAGACGTGCAAAATGGCATTGTCATTCAGTGTAACGGATGCCTTCTGCTGACTGTAACTGTAAATAACATGACTCTTTTTATTTATTTATTGTTACAGGAAATTCATGAAAGCCTCGGCTGTCATCCATTCACTTGAAACAATTTAAAAATCATGTTTTTTTGCAGTTACAGTCAGCGGAAGGTGTCCATAACACTGAATGACAGACGTCTTTGACCCGGCTGTCATTTGTGGCTGTGGTTGTCCTTGAGAAAGTGGCTTGTGTCAGTACTCAGTATATGGCATTTCGTAAATGGGTCAATGACGTTTTAGCAGTAGCACACGTCAGGGTGGTGAAACCACAGCTAATAACCCTCCTGTATGGATTAAATTATTATTATTTTAGCTTTTAGTGGATTATCTGAGAAGCAAATTCATTGCCAATTAATTACCAATTAATGATTAATGTATGGGCATTAGCTGTGGCGGTACCACCTGAGCCCCCCCAAAAAAGTAATTGACCCAAACATGGTTTCACGAAACAAGTTTGACCTGCCAATCAGAAAACCTGAGGAGACAGCTGCACACACAGCCGTAGTGTGCACAGTGAGATGGTCACCATTTATTTACTATTTGTTTTGTTTATTATTCCTCGTGCCATGTGTGTGACTCTTTAAACATTGCTCCATGATGTGAGCTTGCCCTGCCACTCAGAGGGCCCAGGGAGACGACTGCACGCATCTCTTAAGTGCTCACAGCGAAAAGGCAAACAGAGAACATGTTGTGTGCTGTGAGAACGCCCCCCTCCCCTCTCTCTCTCTCTCCCTCTGTCTCTTCTCTTCTCTTCTGAAGACATCTTGAAGAGTTTAGCTGCAGCAGCTTCACAAACATCAGTCACCTGCTCCGAGCCGAGGGGGCGTGCCTGTTGTCTTAGAGTCACAGAGTTTGTTTTCTCCTCCTAACGTGTTGCCCTCGCTCTCACACCTTTCTTTCCTCCCTCTCTCTCTCGCTCCATCACCTATCTCTCTCTCTCTCTCTCTCTCTCTCTCTCTCTCTCGCTCCATCACATCTCTCTCTCTCTGCTCTCCTCTGTTCAAAAAGCAACATAAACGTAGTATTTGGGCAGTTTCATTAATATGAATTCTCTCTCTCTCCCTCCCTCCCTCCCTCTCTCTCTCTCCCTCTCTCTCTCTCCCTCTCCCTTCCTCTCTCTCTCTCTCTCTCTCTCTCTCTCTCTCTCTCTCTCTCTCTCTCTCTCTCTCTCTCTCTCTCTCCCTCCCTCTCTCTCCCTCTCTCTCTCTCTCCCTCTCTCCATCTCCACTGTAGGCTGTGGGTGTAGACGGGGTGCGGGTAATGATGGAGAGCGCCCTGACGGCTCGAGATCGTGTGGGGGTGCAGGACTTTGTCCTGCTGGAGAACCACACCAGCGAGGTGGCCTTCATAGAGAACCTGCGCAAGCGCTTCAAGGAGAACCTCATCTACGTAAGTACTATGCCTGTCTACCATGCTCTACTGCAGGGGTCCCCAATCTTTTTCTTCAGGGACCCATGGTTTTACCATTGTAAGCTTTGGTGGCCCAACCGCGCGTGCGCAGGGAGTCACATGATACCCTCTGTTTCCTGCGAAAACTCATTTTAGTTATGTTATTCCTTTAGGCCTATTCGTCTTTGGTCAAATATAGAATAAATATTTACATTTACATTTTGTTGCTTCTATGCATACATCATTTAAATAAATGCTTTGTAATTTACATGTATTCAATATCGGCTATTTAAGGTAGGCCTATTTAAAATGAAACCCCTTAAAATCAAGAAGGCTTGGCGACCCCCTGTGGATCTTTGGCGACCTACAGGTTGGGTCCTGACCCACAGGTTGGGAACCACTGTTCTACTGTATGTTTACATGTTACACATCCTGTCTCTCCTTGACCAGGGAATTTCATTGCAAACTGAGAATAGAGAAGTCGTATTGTGGCCCTGCCGTGGCCAACCGGTAGGGCACTCGCCTGCATTGCGGCTGACCCGGGTTCAATTCCCGGCCCGGGTCATTTGCCGACCCCTCCCCGTCTCTCTCCCAATTCGCTTCCTGTCCACCTCTGACACTGTCCTATCAAATAAAGTCGAAAAAGACCAAAAAAAATAATATCAAAAGTTGTATTGTACTGCAAGTAAAACCCGCCCCGGCCCAGTGGTGGCTCATGCGGCTGGGCACAGCATTGCTACACCGGCGACCCGGGTTCGATTCCGGCCTGGGTCATTTGCCGATCCCTTCCTCATCTCTCTCTGCCATCTCATTTCCTGTCTCTCCTCCCAATGTCTTATCTGAAAAATAATAAAAAGAAAAAAAGAAGAAACCGGCCCCAACCAAAAAACATAAAAAGACAAAAAAGAAGAAGAAACCCGCCCCAACCACTATATTTATAGTGCGACGCAAGTAAACACCCCCATACTGGAGAAGTTCATCTATGCAAGACCCGGCCCCTACCTCCACCCCCACCCTTATCTCTTCAGTTATGTCACCGCTCCCATGGAAAAGAGAACTTTATCTATGCAAGACCGCAGCCCCCTCATACCAAAGAAAAGCTTATCTTTAGATGTAACCCCCATCAAAGTGTTGTCAGCCTTCATCGTCCTCTCCCTACCACCAAGGTGAAGTGCAATACGATGTGCTTGAGAAAGATGCCTGAAAAGTCATCATAATCCCCCAGTCAAACACTGTGTAGTAGGTATGATAGTGGTTATTTAATCTGAAAAACAGACATACCTG
The DNA here is from genome assembly GCF_034702125.1 of Engraulis encrasicolus. Classification (NCBI taxonomy): domain Eukaryota; kingdom Metazoa; phylum Chordata; class Actinopteri; order Clupeiformes; family Engraulidae; genus Engraulis; species Engraulis encrasicolus. The sequence continues at coordinate 44,769,285 of NC_085864.1, read as the reverse complement.
TAGTTACAAGACAAATGAGGTGTTTATGTCGGTGTAAGGTGAGGTGTAAAGTCAACCTCAAGTTTAAACTCAGTTTGACAAATTATGTAAGTAGCCTACTGAGGCCAGGGCCGAACTACAGCACAGTCTAGATATGGCTGCAGCCTAGGGCCCCTACCTGCCAAGGGGCCCCCTATCGGCCAAATGTAAAACATTTTGACCTGATACAATATGGAAAAATGCATCTGTTGTGTTGAATATAGTTATATAGACAGTTATAGACAATGTCTATGTACATTTGTTGTGAAAGCTGCCTTTCGGGTCCCCATAGCAACCTGTAGCCAAGAAGGCCCAGGCCATCTTAATCCGGCCCTGACTGAGGAAAACTCTTCACTCCAAACATCAATAACGTCATAACAAACATCATTAACTAGTCCCCCATCTCTACACCACTTACTACAGTAACCCCCAGTGCTACCTTCCCAGCACAAGAGCAGCCTCATCTCTGCAACTCCCTTCCCCCATGTTCCCACTTTCCCAGTGTGCTGCTGAGTTGACCACTTCCTCATATTTGTGTGTGTTTGTGTGCTTGGAGGGGGATGCGGTCTGGTCTTTGAGGTTTATTGTGGAGGTTTGGTGGGCGGGGTGGGCACCCTCTTTAAAACAAGGATGCGTTACTACTACATGGGCCTACCAGGATCAGGCCCAGGGGCCCAAAAGTCAAGGGGGCCCTGAAGCCCAAACCTCTATATTTCCATTCTCATATTGTGCTAAAATCACACTGTAAACAAGTGTATTTTCATTTTTTTACGGGACAAAATCTTGAATCCCCAACAATGTAGGATCTGTAACATCTGGTCTAAAACCCTAACTCTTTTTGTAAATGAGCAACACCCATGGAGAGGGGGCCCTTTCTTGTTGTGTGGCCCAGGGGCCCGTGGAGTCATGATCCGTCCCTGTCTTTCAAGTGTTTTTCCGAAGGTTGCATCCAGTCGTGTGCTCCTCTTCAATCTGTCAACTGACAAAAACAAGCAAAAAAACATTGAAACCAGATGTTCTCTCTTTTCCCTCTCTTTCCCCCCTCTCTTTCTCATCTCCTCCACCTATCATTCCCCCTTCTCCGTGTGTGTGTGTGTGTGTGTGTGTGTGTGTGTGTGTGTGTGTGTGTGTGTGTGTGTGTGTGTGTGTGTGTGTGTGTGTGTGTGTGTGTGTGTGTGTGTGTGTGTGTGTGTGTGTGTGTGTGTGTGTGTGTGTGTGTGTGTGTGTGTGTGTGTGTGTGTGTGTGTGTGTGTGTGTGTGTGTGTGTGTGTGTGTGTGTGTGTGTGTGTGTGTGTGTGTGTGTGTGTGTGTGTACATAATATCTGCATACTGTACATATACGTGTTTGTTTCCACTGTAACCCTTCTCACACACTCCTGTCTCGCTCCCCCACCCCACAGACGTACATCGGCTCAGTGTTGGTGTCGGTGAACCCTTACAAGGACCTGGAGATTTACACCAAGCAGCACATGGAGAGATACCGGGGAGTCAACTTCTACGAGGTCTCCCCACACATGTGAGTTCTCATGCCACGCCAGCATTGGGTTTCCTTCATTTCCCTCAGGATTAATAAATATCTCTACTCAACTACTACACCACTGTAACTGCTTGTGCAAACACATGATCACACACAGAAAACGTGCACACACGCACGTACACACGCATGCACACCAACACACACGCAAACGTGCATGAACACGTGCACACACACAGGTTGACTAAAAGTGCTTTCAAAATACACATAAACATATACATACATACATACATACATACATACATACATACACATTCCCACATTCCCACACCAGCTCTGGAGGCTGCTGTATGACGCCAGTTGGTACATGTGAGAAAGCACACACACACACAGGCACACACACACACACACACACACACACACACACACACACACACACACAGACACACACAGACACACAGAGAAAAACACACACACACACACACACACACACACACACACACACACACACACACACACACACACACACACACACACACACACACACACACACACACACACACACACACACACACACACACACACACAGGTAGGCACATACAGTTCACCCCTAGCCACACATACTGTAATACAGTACACACGCCGTGCTTACACAAGCCAGCACTACATTAAAGTTTAGACAAATGGTGATGGTGATGCATGGGCACCATGTTTACACAGGCTGTTGTAGGGGTTGCTAAGCGATACGGGAATTCCTCAGGAATTATTTGAACTCCGCTGACCACCGTGGTACAGGAATGCGAACGGTCGAAGAAACGCATGAGGCTGATTTTGCCATGAGCTCAACATTCCCAGACTCCAGTGCCCTGCACTCCTCTCCCCTCCACTCATCTCACTTTTTGTTATTTCTTCCACATCCCGAACCACATGGCCCCCCTCCCCAATTTCAGACCGGCTCGTCCTGTTCTGTTCCATTCTGGGCACCAGCCGAATGTTTTTTTTATTTGTCCGTTTAGAAGTGGTGGAGGGGCTTAGGAAATAATTCCGTCATCTTGGTGGTTGCCCGCCATGCTGGGAGGTGTGTGTGTGTGGGTGTTTTGGGGTGCCCAAAGAGCAGAGGTGTACAAAGTAGAAGTAGAGGTACTCTTATTGATGTAATTACACTAACAGCGGTTCCCAAACTTTTTTCCCTGTGCACCCCTTTTACATTTCAATGTGGTTCGCGCACCCCCTTAAGCGAATGTTGCACAGCCACAACATTTTAGGGCAATCCTCTTTTCCCATCGATCTTACGTTTTTTTCTGCCATTATTACAATGGAACTTGTTGCATTACAAGTCTAGGAGTTATAAATTACACCTCAGATAGATCCTTCAAGCATACAATTCATCAAACAATTAAAACTACCCAACGTTCATTAATGTTGGATAAAAAAAACACACACATATCCACCATTGCTCTATTCAGCTTGCACACCCCCTTGTGACAGGCTGCGCACCCCCAGGGGGGCACGCACCACAGTTTGGGAAACGCTGCACTAGAACATGATCTAACACACCAGTTATTCCACTGTAGCTAATGTGGTAGATACACTGTCAGAGTACTCCTACTTTTACTTTATGCACCTCTGCCAAAGAGCCTCAGATCAGCTGCTGCTCAGCAGGGGCAGATCTAGCCAATTTGGGGCCCTAGACGAAATATAAACATTGGGCCCCATAAGTTTATTATTTAGACATAAAATTCTGTGTTTTGGTGCCATTTTAGTGTTTCTTCTCATATATATCTCCGATTACTTTATGTAAGTGACAAATTAAGATCCAGCCTACTTTTTTGTGTGTTTAGTTGGGGCCCCTATGTAGGTCAGATTTGATCGGGGCCTGAGGCAATTGCCGAGGTTTGCCTAATGCAAAGTCCGCCTCTGTGCTCAGGGAAGTCACCTGCGTGAGAATGAAAACATGGCCTGGGGATTTTCACTTTCTGAACCCGGTATTGAACCCGCTGCCTAAGTGCCGGGAGCCTGCGGTATCTATGTACATTAGCGGTTATCTGGTCGCTGCAGTGATGTGGTGGTGAGGGCCTGAAACAACAGAAGCAGCGCTGCCGGATTCCCCTTCATCAGTCATACCCACGTCACGTCACCACACTGAGTGACAGGCAGCAGCAGGCCCTCTGTCCAGGAACATTTCTACACACACGCACGCACACACGCACACACAGACGCACACGCACACACACACACACACGCACACACACACGCACACACACACACACACACACACACACACACACACACACACACACACACACACACACGCACACGCGCACGCACACAGGCACTCATGCAGGGCTGTTGACAGCTGATCCGTCTGAAAGGCCCCCGCTAACAAATACATACAGTACACTCACTGTAATCAGAACCCAATTCTGGGCCCCCTCTGTCTCTGGGCGTGGCACAACTGACCCCCTCTGTCTCTGGGCGTGGCTTAACTGACCCCCTCTGTCTCTGGGCATGGGACAACTGACCCCAACTCACTGTACGTCAGGCTGAATGTGCTGACAACACTACTGCATACCATACCACACAGTAGGATTCCTCCAACCATGCCATGACTGCATTAAATCACCTCTGATGAATGAATGAATGAATGAATGAATGAATGAATGAATGAATGAATGAATGAATGAATGAATGAATGAATGAACGAATGAACGAATGAACGAATGAATGAATGAACGAACAAACATTGTGCCTGTACTTTGTTCCTGAAGGGTGATATAGCATAGTAAGCATACATGGTCTGGTATTTCACCATTATCTTGGGACAGCATGTTCTATCTGGCTCTCCATATGTACTTTATGTCTGCATTCCACAGCAGTTGCACACAGCTAGACAATGCCCACCACAGAGAAGGACTCTCAGCAGAGCTTACAGTGCCATAGCCACATTAACATGCTGTCTGTCTGTCTGGATGGATGGATGGATGGATGGATAGGTGGATAGGTGGGTCAGGCGGGTGGATTAATGAATGAATGAGGAATTGGAATATTGAGCATGGAATACATAGATTACATTGATGGACAAATGAATGAATGAATGAATGAATGAATGAATGAATGAATGAATGAATGAATGAAAGAATAAATGCAAAGGTGGGTGGCTGAAAGTCTATATGACAGATTATGTGAATTGATATTGCTACTACTACTATATCATTCCAACCACTGTGCCTCTGTGTACTGTTGCATCATCTCCCAGCTATGCGGTGTCGGACAACGCGTACAGGGCCATGCGCACGGAGCGGAGGGACCAGTGCATCCTGATCTCCGGCGAGAGCGGCGCCGGGAAGACCGAGGCCTCCAAGAAGGTCCTGCAGTACTACGCCATCACCTGCCCCGCCAGCGACCACGTGCAGACCGTCAAGGACCGCCTGCTGCAGTCCAACCCCGTCCTGGAGGTGAGTGGCCTGGGCTGGTTGACCTTTCACCTTTGGCTTGTATGTAGTACTGTCTGAGATTCTTTAAGTATATAGAGATATGCCAATGTAATAGGTTGCTATGGGCACCTAATATGACCAGGTTCCGGTCTGCCTAAAGGGGCGTGTCATAATACTCCTAGCATTGAATAGAACAGTCCTTAGGTCTGCCTAAAGGGGGATCCCCCCCCCCCCCTTCCCCTTGCAATAATAGAACCCGGAAACAATGGGCCAATGGAACCTCTCTCTCTCTACTCTCTCTGGTGCTGTAGTGTCGCTCAATGGGGGTCCCAAGAGCCCCTCAGGTATGGACCGTTACCCCACGAACACTAGCCTGGTAAACCAGCGCCACCCGCTGGACACCAACGTTTTTCAGTTAGTGAGTGGGTCTGGTCTCGGATCTGAGAACGTTTGAACGCTGTGTCGGGCAAAACCAATCACAACGCAGCTATTTGTTTTGAATCAAAGCGGGCGGGGTTTTGAGGGAGTGACGACGAACCTCGCAACACTGTTGGGAAAGCACATCAACGGCAAAGATCGCCGATTGGTCAGAGTACCGGCACGGTTTGAAAAAGCAACAGGTCGTTCTCATCAACAATCTTCGGAGGTATCGTTCATCGGGGCCAGACTAAATTATACCCTTCTCAAATTTAGGCTGGTTTATCAGGCTACACGAACACACCAGAAGAGACAAAAGCTACATAGAGTTGCTAGATTGCTTTCATAGTAAGATTGACATGAGCGATATAAGCGACAGAATGCAAGCATTTCGACATGCCAATTGGCTGCGGTAGCTGTTGCCGAACGGCATCGTAGCTCAAAAGTTTACAAAACGTTATGTTATATTGTCCTAATTGAGTAGTGGATGCTGACTCGCTTGAAACAGTATTTGCTTGCATTTTTCTTGACATGAATTCACAGCCTTATACAGGTAAGTGTCAGGAAAACTGCAACTATGAAATAGTGTTACAAAACCAAGTTAAAAGTAAGACAGGATGCAGTACTGTCATTCAGGCTCATGGTGTTTACGACTCTACATGTTTTAAGGACAAGCATGCACGCGTGCACAAGCTACACACACACACACACACACACACACACACACACACACACACACACACACACACACACACACACCTTTGCCCCTCAGGCCATGCTTAGTCTGCACGCTCACTGCCCCCCCCGCTCACATCGTGTGTGTGTGTGTGTGTGTGTGTGTGTGTGTGTGTGTGTGTGTGTGTGTGTGTGTGTGTGTGTGTGTGTGTGTGTGTGTGTGTGTGTGTGTGTGTGTGTGTGTGTGTGTGTGTCTGTGTGTGTGTGTGTGCGTGCGCGTGCCTGTGTGTCTGCATGCCTCACAGTGGAGATGTCCTGGAGCGAAGGCTTAGTAGTGTAGCGGGGGGTGTACAGTGCAGACGCAGGCAAATTACAGTGCAGTGGGTCGGGCAGGATGTCTGGGAATGCCACGGTGGGGTGGGGGAGAAGAGCGGAGGAGAGAAGAGAGAAGAGAGGAGGCGAGGGAGAGGAGAAGAGAGGAGAGGGTGTGGCGAGGGAAGAGAAGAGAAGAGAAGAGAAGAGAGGAAGGGGGAGAGAGAGGGAGGAGTGAAGAGATGAGGAGAGGAGAGGAGAGGAGGGGCAAGCAGAGAGCAGAGGAGAGGTTGAAGAGGGTAGGTGGGGTGGGGTTGTGTTGGGGTGCTGAACGAGAGGCGGATGCAGCCGGGGCCTGTTTGTGTTATTATGAGTGAATGTGTGTGTGAGTCTTCTGTCTATACTGCCTGGTGTGTGTGTGTGTGTGTGTGTGTGCGTGTGCGTGTGCGTGTGCGTGTGCGTGTGTGTGTGTGTGTGTGTGTGTGTGTGTGTGTGTGTGTGTGTGTGTGCGTGCGTGTGTTTATTGTGGCTGGACTGGGTGTTTCAGTGAGTGTGTTTTGGCTATGCCACGCAGTGTATGTGGGTGTGTTGTTATGTCTTTGTACAGTACAGTAAGTGTGTGTGCATGTGCAAGAGTTTGTGTGTTGTGGTTGTACTTGGTGTTTAGTGTGTTTGTTGTGTGTGTGTGTGTGTGTTTATTGTGGCTGTGCTGGGTGTTACTGTAAGTGTGCTGTGGCTAAGCTGTGTGGTGTGTGGGTGTGCTATGTCTTTATTTAAGTATGAGTGCCTGTGCAACAGTGTGCGTGCATTGTGGTTGTACTATGGTTCTACTGTACTGGGTGTTGGGTGTGAGTTGGGTGTGTGTTGCGTGATGTTTTGGTGTATGTTATGTGTGTGTGTGTGTGTGTGTGTGTGTGTGTGTGTGTGTGTGTGTGTGTGTGTGTGTGTGTGTGTGTGTGTGTGTGTGTGTGTGTGTGTGTGTGTGTGTGTGTGTGTGTGTGTGTGTGTGTGTGTGTGTGTGTGTGTGTGTGTGTGTGTGTGTGTGGAAGGGGGTTGTTGTGGCTGTGCCGGTACTGCTTTGTGGTCTACAGATGTCTGGCAGATGGAGAGGAGAGGAGAGGGAGGGGGAGAAAAATAGAAAGGGGAGAGGGAGAGGGAGAAGGAGAGGAGTGGAGAGGGGGATAAGGAGAGGAGAGGAGAGGAGAGGAGGGGAGGAGGGAGAGAGAGAGGAGAGGAGAGGAGAGGAGGAGGGAGAGATAGAGAGAGGAGGGAGAGAGGAGAGGAGAGGAGGGAGAGAGGGAGGAGGAGAGGAGAGGAGAGGAGGAGCTGAGACTAGAGGAGAGGAAGAGAGGAGAGGAGGAGAGGAGAGGAGAGGAGAGGAGGAGGAGGAGAGGAGAGGAGGAGGAGAGGAGGAAAAGAGGAGAGGAGGAGGAGGAGGAGAGGAGCTTTAGCCCCTCTGTGATCTTGGCCCTCATCATGTCTGGGAAGAGCACAGCAGGACCCATTAGCCAGTCTGCAGTAACAGGAATAGGACAGTAATAGGGGCGTGCTAATACCGGTAGTTAAAGGGACACTGTGTGAGATTTTTAGTTGTTTATTTCCAGAATTCATGCTGCCCATTCACTAATGTTACCTTTTTCTTACCACCACCATCAAATTCTAAGTATTCATTTTGACTGGGAAAATTGCACTTTTCATACATGATACATTTCAAGTTTCAATGAGCAGCATAGTTGCAGTACCTTTTTTGACCATTTCCTGCACA
>NC_085864.1:44746190-44748690 GCF_034702125.1 Engraulis encrasicolus | reverse complement strand
GTTTATAGTATTTCAAACTTTGGCATGTCCTATAACATTCTTTTGTGACATCCAAGACCTTGTATGGTAAACTGCAGGTTGTAAGTGTTTGCGCTATGTGTCCTTGGTGTGACTTTTCATCTACTGTATAGTGTCATTGTCACCTCCTCATGTCCTTCTACTGTACAATAATCTACTGTAAATTTGCCATTATATTATATCTCTATTTATTACACTTTGCTGATGCTTTTTCTCTTAACTCATTGAGTGCCAGCCATTTTCAAATTCAGACTGGGGGGTGCAGGCTTTTTTCAACGTTTGAGTGATTTTTTAAGAGTTATTTTCCCATGTGAACAACAAACATACCAGATCAAGGTGTTAGGCCCCACCCCCCATGAAAAACGCAAATGTCTTGACATCAAGTCTTTGGCACTGTGCCATACATTCTGAAAAGACTCGTTTTCAAGTCCATGGCACTGAAAGAGCTACGCAACTTAAATAGCTAAATAACCAACTAACTAACTAACTAAATAGTTAATTTAAGCAATTACAGGGTATTGGTTACAGTCCCTGGAGCAATGTGAGGTTAGGCGTTTGCTCAAGGGCACTTCAACCATGGAGTCAGTTAGGAAGTACAGGGTGTAGAAGGGTGGGGATTCGAACCTTCAACCCTCTGAAGAAAAGCCCATCCCCTTAAGCATTAGGCACGTGTGTAACGTGTTTCCATGTGCAATGGAAAGGTGTTTTTTTCCCTCTGTGTCTTTGAGTAGTCTTTGGGTTGTCTACAGCTTTTAGAAGCTCTGCATCCACCAATCACAAGCTAATAAAACCACCTTCAAATGAACTACCTACGTACAATACAGTATATCACGAAAGTGAATACACCCCTCACAGTTTTGCAGATTTTTGAGTATATCTTTTCATAGGAAAGCATTACAGAAATGTATCTTTGACACAATGATTAGTGACCTTTTAACAACATATTTAACCGCTTAAATTTCTTGTTCACTCAGAAAAAAACAAAATACAGCCATTAATGTTTGAACATGTACTCACAAAAGATTAAAATCCGGTAGAGAAGGGGCTATGTTGGCTCGAATCGTCTCGAAATGAAACGAAATGAAAAGGGATGACAAGGGAGGTCATCAGTGTGCGTTTCAACCTTTCTTTGCATTGAACTTTTACATTTTGAGTCTGCATCTGGCTTAAATAGATTGGTGTGAGATTTGAATGCAATCCTATGGAGAATGTCATGATCTGCTTCAGTAGTCACAGTGCATGTTGACATGTATGTTTCTTTTAGTTGTATTTCAGATTGCCAATGTTGACAGCATTCATGCATCCCCAAACCATGTCAGTCCCACTACCATGCTTGGCTTATGAGAGGATACACCTTTTTTGTAAAACTCACTTGTTTACCACCACACATGCTTGACACCATCTAAAGCAAATTTGTTTATCTTGGTCTCAGGAGAGATGAACAGACCAAGGATATGGATCACTGGAACCATGTCGTGTGATCTGAAGAGACCAAGATAAACAAATTTTGCTTCATTCAATGCAAAGAAAGGTTGAAACGCACACTGATGACCTCCCTTGTCATCCCTTTTCATTTCGTTTCATTTCGAGACGATTCGAGCCAACATAGCCCCTTCTCTACCGGATTTTAATCTGGGGTGTACTCACTTTTGTGAGTACATGTTCAAACATTAATGGCTGTATTTTGTTTTTTTCTGAGTGAACAAGAAATTTAAGCGGTTAAATATGTTGTTAAAAGGTCACTAATCATTGTGTCAAAGTTACATTTCTGTAATGCTTTTCTATGAAAAGATATACTCAAAAATCTGCAAAACTGTGAGGGGTGTATTCACTTTCGTGATATACTGTATGTCCACATAAATTACACTTATCAAACTAGTAAACTAATCTACTGTAAATAACTCATTATTTACTTGCTATGTGTAGTGTAAATGTGTTTTGTCTGTGTAAATGAGTCATCCTTTACTTGCTATGTGGAGTGTAAAGGCATTTTCACTCTGTGTCTTTCTGCAGCTTTGAGCAGTTCTGCATCGACTAATCACAAGCTAATTGAACCAACTTCATAAAATCCACATTTTGTATATGTATACATATGTATGCATACGTAGTTACGGTAACACTTTATTTCAGGGATACATCTATTAGCACTAATACACACAATGTTCCTGTATAAGTAGCTTATAAGGCATGTACAAAGCTAAATCAAACATTTGTTAGGCATGTATTCGCAAATGTCTTGTTCATGCACAATAAGGGATTTATTACCAATTTAACCTTAGTAAGGACCTAGTAGGCCTTAGCATTTGCTTAGTACATGCCTTACAAGGTACTTATGCAGGCATTAACATTGTATGTATTAGCGCTAATAGATGTATCCCTAAAATAAAGTTTTACTATAATTACTTTAAACTAATCGACTGCAAATTAGTCATTATTTATTTACTCTATGTAGTCCTTGCGCTACTCCATGTAGTCCTTCATT
>NC_085864.1:44658690-44741190 GCF_034702125.1 Engraulis encrasicolus | reverse complement strand
AGAGTTTCCCAACCTTTTTTGTCTCATGTACCCCCTAAGCCTTTTCGTTGTGCCATGAGTACCCCCTAACTCGTGTTTTACATCGCCTTTTCTATTCCAGTGTGACTATGCTCCATGTATTTGTTAAAATTAAAATTTTCCCAAGTACCCCCTGCAGTGTGGTCGCGTACCCCTAGTGGTACACGTACCCCTGGTTGGGAAACATTGGTCCAGGGCAGGCAACGCTGTCAGCGGCCCTGGTCAGTGGGGTTAACATAGGGGGGAGGGATGGGTCAAAACATACACTCGAGACAGGAAATGACCAGTATACAGCATGTGTCTGTATAGTTACTCTTTCTGAGGGAGTTTGACTCTTGTATATTTCTGTCAAAAACATTTTGCAGAGAGGAAATGGCAATGTATACCAGGCTATATATAACTTTTCTTTCTGTAATGGAGTTTCTTTTTGTCTATTTTTAAGGTTTTCTGGACAAAAACAATGACCTGCTCTTCAGGAACCTCAAGGAGGTAAGAGGCTGGCCGTCAAAATAAATAAAAAGGTCGCCACTACAGTGATTGACATCAGTGTGAGATCACTGGACAACAATGGCTCTTAGGTGTAGTTGGATGATATGACGTCCACAACTGACATTCTTTGGTGTGTGTGTGTGTGTGTGTGTGTGTGTGTGTGTGTGTGTGTGTGTGTGTGTGTGTGTGTGTGTGTGTGTGTCTGTGTGTGTGTGTGTGTGTGTCTGTGTCTGTGTCTGTGTCTGTGTGTGTGTGTGTGTGTGTGTGTGTGTGTGTGTGTGTGTGTGTGTGTGTGTTTTCTTAGGTCATGTGTATGTCAGAGAACAAGATCCTCACCCAGTGCTTTGACAGGGAGGAGCTGACTGACACGAAGCGCCCAGAATCGGTGAGAACACACACACATACACACACACACACACACACACACACACACACACACACACACACACACACACACACACACACACACACACACACACACACACACACACACACACACACACACACACACACACACACACACACACACACACACAATCACACATACATATACACACACACACACACACAATCACACATACATATACACACACGCACACCCCGTCTAGACAAAGCCCGCCATTAACGGCCAGCCTATTTTATTTATTTCTTTATTTATTTGTTTTCCGACTCACGCATCTCCGCTAGCCTAGACAACTGCCTGCTGGCGCTCGTTCATCATGCCTGTGTGCGCACACAGCGAGGCATCAACATCAGCATCAGCATCAGATGTGGTGATTGTGATACTCGGGGAATCTCCACCCGGCCCGCTAGGCCCCACCATTCGGGCCCAGGGGCAGATCTAACCCTTTTGGGGCCCTAGCCGAAATATAAACGTACAGTATAGGCCCCTCAAAAGTCATTATATAAACATATAATTCTGTGTTTTAGTGCTTTTTTCCATGTTTTGTCTCCTTGTGTTGTTTACTTGACATAAGTGACACATTAAGATCCAGTCTATTTTCTGTGTGTGTTTATCGCTACTGGTGTGACACTTGGGGCCCCTATGGAGGACAGATTTGGTCTGGGCCCTAGGCAATTGCCTAGGTTTGCCTAATGGAAAGTCCGCCTCTGTTCGGGCCTCTCTCTCTATCTCTCGCCAGCCCAGCCCACGGCCCAAAGAATGCTCTGACTCTTGGGTGCCCTCCACACTCCGCTTACTGTTTTCCCTGGTGGGCCCCGACCAAGCACCCCCCCCCAACCCTCCACAAGGCCCCCCAGCTCCCACGGTCAAGCAGCCTATTGGCTGAGCGTGGGCGGCTGGCTGGCTGTTGTTGACTTGTTTGTATGTATTGTTGACCAGCGAGCCTGAGCGCTCCCTCTTCACCCCGCCACCACCAGGGCTAACACCAGCGCCACTAAGCAGCTCTCTCTCTCAGCGCCTGCCTGCCTGCCTGCCCGCGCGCTCGGACCCCTTTACAGAGACACAGGGACCTGTGTTCTCACTAGCTCCCAGACACTTTTACTGTAGTGCGCCTCCTTCTATCTCTTCCTGCCCATCCATCCATCCATCCATCCATCCATCCATCCATCCATCCATCCATCCATCCATCCATCCATCCATCTATCCATCCATCCATCCATCTCTCTGGGTCCACTCTCACTGTCTGTTTATTCCTCTCCGGTGAATCCTCTTGGTTTTCTTCTCATCGAGTGCCTCTCTGCTCCGCAGACGGCCACCCAGTTCAAGACCAGCCTGGCCAAGTTGATGGAAATCCTGATGTCTAAGGAGCCGTCGTACGTGCGCTGCATCAAGCCCAACGATGCCAAACAGTCAGGTACGTAGACCATATTATATCTCAATGCCTCAATTCTCCTGGAGAGGTACTCACACAATGATGGCAAGCAGTTGAGTACGTATAGCACCATAGGCTATCTCCATGCCATTTTCCTGAGGGGTACTCGCACAACGATGCCAATTGGTTCGGAATGGCACAGCACAGTCTCTCAATGCCATTCACTTGGCGGGTACTCACACAAGGCATGACATTGGGGAAACTTTGGATTGACTTTTGTTTTGACGTTAGTGTCATATTCATGGCTAAATCAACACGTTTTATTTTATATTACTCATTTAGTATTAGGTGAATTATCACCTGGGACAAAGTGAAATGCAATTTAATACACATAAGAAAGCGATACGCTAAGCAAATTCACTTTAGACATTGGTTTTGTTTTGTTTGGTGTGTTTGTCGGCTCTTTGGTTATTAAAATGGTCTACAAAGTAATTTTGAGTGGCTATGTGTAGGTGTACGGTATGTGTAGAAGCACCTAGACGGTGCAGTTTTGTGCTTTTGACCTTTGATGAAGATTAACGTTGTTCTGTTCCGTGTACTGTTAGAAAGGTTATGTGAGGGAGTCTTGTGGGTGAAATAGTGCAAGGCACTGAGTTTTGACTCAAGTCTTGACTGTGTGCCAGCATGTCTTTGGCGCCACACTGTACAACTGACCACTGTATCACCAGCAGGACCGCTTGTCTGCCTTAGTGCTATTGTACAGTCATTTCTTCCAGCAGTGCATTCTCTTTCTATTTAGTTTTTTGAATTGCTCAAAATTCAGTTTGCAAATGTGACCAAAAAAATACTATTTTGAATACTATGTCAAAGTTAACAAAATATGTTCCGTTTGTTTCCATTTTCAAAGAGCTATTGACCTGGAAATATTTTGATTGACAGTTGAAAGCTCATATGCCATGTATTAATTATTCACAGTAATTAAGGGGATTGTTGTGGGAGATACTGTGCACTGACCTTCACTTGCCAATTAGAATTCACTCTGTTTGACATCGTATTCAAAGACATGCATTGGTTTGCAACTCCCATCAATCACAGTTCAAAAATATGAGCAGACACACACATACACATACACATGCTCACAATGTGACAAACATGCTTTCAGATTCTGTCTCTGTCTCTGTCTGTCTGTCTGTCTGTCTGTCTGTCTGTCTCTCTCTCTCACACACACACACACGCACACACATATACACACACACACACACACATACAATGGCGAAACACATGTGTCATCTGAATTTGTTGAAGGGCACCTTTTTGTTTTTGATTCATTGCTTGATAACATAGTTATCATCACTTCTCGTTATTCATTCCTGGTGTCAACGGGTCCATGTTTGCTGTTCCGCCAGGGCGTTTTGATGAGGTTCTGATCCGGCACCAGGTGAAGTACTTGGGCCTGATGGAGAACCTGAGGGTGAGGAGGGCTGGATTCGCATACCGGAGACGCTACGAGGTCTTCCTGCAGAGGTACGCAGATTAGAAATCACATTACATTATTACATTACATTGCATTTGGCAGACGCTTTATAACCAAAGCGAATTTCAAAAGAGGACATAATCAAGCCAACATCACAAGCAAATACAAAGTGCACAGGAAATATACAGAACAACAAGTGCAGTTGCAAAGAGGGGTTAGTTTTTTTTTGTTTTTTTTTAATTAATAAAGAGTACACACACAGCACACACACAAACACACACACACATACACACACACACACACTCACACTAAACTAAAGAATGAAATCACATGCTTATCTGTGAAATAACACAGTGTGATCTGCCATGAGCATGTTTTTTGTTCATATCTTTTATTCACTACCATTACTGAATTACATTGAGAAAAGTTGTTAAATGCCATGTTGGACGTGTCCAATTTTTTTTTTTTTTTATTTGTAGTTTTAAGACTATTTACTGCTCATGTTTGCTCTTCATGCATTGTACTGGAGCAGCAAGCTTGCATATTGGCATCATACCAGATTAAGCATGTGATGATAGACTATCTCACTCTGATATACAGTGCCCTCCATAATTATTGGCACCCCTGGTTGAGATGTGTTAAAAGCCTTAAAATAAATTCAGTGTTTATTGCAGAAGAATACTGTCACACTGAAAATTGTAGGAAAGTGTAGCCTTCAACTCAAATGAATTGTAGGAAAATAAAAAAAATCCCTGACTAAAAAATAATTATTTTTCATTAAATCACCTGTTCCACAATTATTGGCACCCTTAACAATTCCCAGGAAATAAATATAATTGAAGCATTTCTGTCATTTCTACAGTAGTTTACAAAGTTTACCAGAGTATGTAGGAACATTTAATTAGTAATTCATCACTTCCTGTTTCCCTGGGGTATAACTATGACGTGACACCAAGGCCATTTCTCTTATCCACTCTTAAACATGGGAAAGACAAAGGAACACAGCATACAAGTGAGGCAGATGTGCGTCGACCTTCACAGGTCAGACAGAGGCTACAAGAAGATTGCCACTCAACTGCAGCTGCCCATATCTACTGTGAGAGGAATAATTAAGAAGTTCAAAACAACTGGAACAGTGGTAAACAAGCCTGGACGAGGACCCAAGTTTATTTTGCCACCACGCACAGTGAGGAGGATGGTAAGAGAAATCAAAATATCTCCAAAGCTCACTGTTACAGAATTACAACAAATGGTAGCATCCTGGGGTCACAAAGTCTCCAAATCAACCATCAGGCGCTGTCTACACGCCAACAAGCTGTTTGGGAGGCATGCACGGAGAAAACCTTTCCTCACCCACAATCATAAACGCAAACGTCTGGAGTTCGCCCAGCGGTATTGGGGCTTCAACTGGGACTGTGTGCTTTGGTCAGATGAGACCAAGATTGAGCTTTTTGGCAACAAACACTCTAAGTGGGTCTGGCGTGCCACGAAAGATGCGCATGCTGAAAAGCACCTCATACCCACTGTGAAGTATGGGGGTGGGTCAGTGATGCTGTGGGGCTGTTTCGCTTCCAAAGGCCCTGGGAAGCTTGTTAGGGTGCATGGCATCATGAATGCTTTGAAATACCAGGACATTTTAAATCAAAATCTGTTGCCCTCTGCCAAAAAGCTGAAGATGGGTCGTCACTGGGTCTTTCAGCAAGACAATGACCCTAAACATATGGCCAAATCTACACAGAAATGGTTAACCAGACACAAAATCAAGCTCCTCCCATGGCCATCTCAGTCCCCAGACCTCAACCCCATTGAGAACCTGTGGGGTGAGCTGAAGAGGAGAGTACAGAGGAGAGGACCCAGGTCTCTGGATGATTTAGAGAGATTCTGCAAAGAGGAATGGCTGAAGATCCCTCTTTCTGTCTTTTCCCATCTTGTGAAACATTATAGGAGAAAATTAGGTGCTGTTTTGTTGGCAAAAGGGGGTTGTACAAAATATTAACAACAGGGGTGCTAATAATTGTGACACACATTATTTGATGTCAAATAATTATTTCTTTATGTGGGATTTTTTCCCCACTGAATAAATGCACTTGTATTGAAGGTTGGATTTTTCTCTTTTTTTCCATTAAGGTCCTATATTATTTAGAGAAAAATAATAATAATTGGAAGCTAAAAAACACATCTCAACCAGGGGTGCCAATAATAATGGAGGGCACTGTATTAACTGATATAATGAATGATTAGTTTATGGTTTAGTCCTCTACATGATATCTTGTCTGCTACTGTGTAGATACTACAAGTCCCTAATGATTAGTTTATGATTTATCTGAATGGCTTGTTGATGTCGTACTCGCTACTTCATATTCCATATTTCTCCACTAATGTGAACGCTCCATTCCGTCATGATTTATGTACAAAAAAAGAACTTTCCATTGCCGATGTGTTGTGGTTTAGTCTCTGTATGTCTTTGAATGTCTGTTCATGTTTTTGTTTTATGTTACATGTTCTGTAAAGCGTCTTTGGGTATTTACTAAACTAGAAAAGCGCTATACAAATTTGATGTATTATTATTATTATTCCTCATTTCTCTGCATGTTCTCCTGTCTGTGGTGGTTTAGATATAAGTCCCTGTGTCCTGAGACCTGGCCCAGCTGGGATGGCCGCCTGGTGGACGGTGTGTCAGCTCTGGTCAAGCACCTCGGATACAAACCTGAGGAGTACAAACTCGGCAGGTCAGTCAGTCTCCACATTGTCACATTTTCAATTGTCATGCATTTCTAGATTATCATGTCAAAGTTTTTGGTGAGAGCCCGCACACCTCGATTGTTTCTTTTTTAGCAGGTGCAGCTTTTCAAGGTACTCCAGTCTTCAGTTCACTCAAAGAAAAAAGAAAAAAAGTGGTGAACTGTGAAGAAGCACTCTGTGTCGCGCTCTTCCTTGAGTGAACTGAAGAGTAGATTATCATGTCAACATGGACTCGGAAGCCGATGGGGGGGCGAAGGGGCAAAGGGGTCAGCTGGCCCCAGGCCCAGGGAGTGAGGGGGGCCCAGAACTGGGTCCTCATTACATTGTATCTATTTGATTGGGGGCCCTTTCAGATTACTTTCGTCCTGGGCCAAGCCAGAGGTGTCAAAGGCCCTGCCTGGACCACAGTATATTGTGAAAATACAGGGATACAGGGCTGTTTTTTTTTTTACTTTTTCACCCCTTTGATGACTTTACAAGCGACTTTGTTCAGTGTGTTTAATTATTACATGTGAAGATTAAGAGCTGTATTTTACCCATGCTTTACTGCATAAAGGCACCTTGGCTACAAGCCTGAAAACTACAGTCTTGGCAGGTCAGTCATCGTCAGTTAAATCGTTATTGGTCATTGTCGAGCGTCAACGGAATCAAACGGTCACACAGCACCGGCTGCAAAACAACAGAGCTATTCAATAAACACGGACGGCTATAAGATTGCGGACACTGTGTCTCAAAGGAGGCACCGTGGGGCTGTAGGGTTCATTTTTTTGTCTCTAGATAGTCATAACAACTGGAATGCTCCACTGCCCCAACTGAAAGTGAACATTTTCTTGAAGCACTTCAAGTTTCAAGTTTATTTATTTAAAAAGGGACAGCATATATTACCAGCATTTATACAAAAATGCTAAATACACAAGATTATTGCCATGAGGCTAATTTCCATATTTTGTCCCTTGACAGGTTTGATGTTCCTTAAAAAAACAAGGTTAAAACAAAACTAAAAATACACAGTTATAGTACACAGTTGTAAAATTATAGAGTCAAAGATATGTCACACATTTTAAAAATAAATTATACAAAATACAATTACAAGATACAATACCCAAATAAGTTAAAGAACAGCTGCCAGTAGTAGCCTAACTATGAGAAATATGTTGACAGCATTGACATTGACTTGGCTGATATGCATTGTACCTCTGTCTTGCCTTTATAGGTCTAAGATCTTCATCCGCTTCCCCAAGACTCTCTTTGCCACAGAGGATGCGTTGGAGAACAGGAAGCACAGCATAGGTGAGGCGATGAATAATACGGATTTCAGATCATAATGATCACAAAATAAAAATGATCAAACCATAATGTGTTTGTGCTTGACTTCCACCTTTTCAGCTACGAAGCTACAGGCAGGCTGGAGAGGCTACAAACAGAAGACCAAATATCGCAAACTGAGGACCTCTGGTGGGTGATTTCAGCTTACTGTACTGTATACAGCTACTCAAATTTCCCTTTTTTTCAACATGTCATGATTACATTCAGGTCTTGGCCACCTCAGGTGATGTTACTGGGGGAAAAGTACAATGGCATTGTCAGATGCTCAGAGATTAAAATCCTCTTTCATGTACATTCACGAAATGGACATGAGGGTTTTTTTTGCAGTGATACAGGACACTAAGATACGAAGAGTTTTTTGTCACATGCATAGAATTACTAAAAGTAAAACATGCAATGAAATTAGAGTTAGACATGGGAGTACCGTGTGTTTTGTGTAGGTGGGTCAAAGACTTCTTTGTCATTCAGTGTAACGGATGCCTTCTGCTGACTGTAACTGTAAAAAACATGACTCTTTTTATTTATCTATTGTTACAGGGAATTCATGAAAGCCTCGGCTGTCATCCACTCACTTGAAACAATTTAAAAATCATGTTTTTTTTGCAGTTACAGTCAGTGGAAGGTGTCCGTAACACTGAATGACAAAGACGACCTTTGACCCAGGTGTTCTTGTAATGGCAGTGTGTTTGATCCAGTGTGACGTGTGTGTTTTGCAGCCATTGCGATCCAGGCGTGGTGGAGGGGCATCTTGGCCCGCAGGAGGGCGGCGCGCAGGAGGCAGGCGGCGGACACCATCCGCAAGTACGTCATTCAGTTCACCCACTCTGACCTATGACGTCAACTTCAGTTCAGTCCTCTAAACAAGTGCTCATTGAACTTTAATCCAATATCGAGGAGGTCTTTGCCATGATAATGACCAACATTGGTGCTGTAAAAAGTTGAAACGAAGCAAAATAACATAGTTGAAACCACTCGTGCGCATCGCAAACATTAGAACAAAAGCCAAATTTTAATTTAGTAAAGGTATTAATAAGCTTTATAATGCGCTCAACTCAACAAAAGTAAATAGGAACTGGGTGCTCATTCCAAAAGAAATATTCAAAATATTTTGTAAATAAAGTCCTACCTAAGTTGTACTACTGTTATCTGGCAACATTGGCATTTCACTTATAGTCCTACAGTACATGGTGCCTTTATCTATGACAGCTGCACCATTTTATGGTGACGTCCCAACCATGGCATATGATATGGCACATATGGCACAGAGCTCGTACTATAACTGGTGCTGCCATGTGACCAGCTGAATTTCCAATACTTGAAAAATACACTAGCCTCCTGGTAGTGGAATTTGGGTTGAATGTCACGTATGGTAGTGGATTTACTACTGATCTGTTACCAGTCAGTGTGGATGTGATATTTTCTTACCCAGTAATTGAGTTGTCATGTGAAAATACTGTAGCATTAGTGTATTCTCTGATCTTTAGGCCAAGAGTGTTTAATTTATATTTACGTGTCTTTCAAGATTGTGACATTTACATTCATACGTCTTGAGGGAGTGCTGGTCCACATATCCACATGTGGGGGTTTAAGTGTGTGTCCATAGGATGCTTGGGGTGATGGTGGTGAACTACAGATGATGTTTCCTGGAAGTCGGTCGTTTTCTTTGAGGGGAGGAATTATTAGGCACTGAATGATCTTGCATAATCTTAAATTTTCATATGAGGTTCTGGAGTTAAACAATTGACACAGTTGACAGGAGAAGGGGACTTCCGTGTAGCATGTAGAATTGACCCAACTCATGATGAGGAGGAAAGACATTTTTTTCAAAGAGGAAGTGGAGGTTAGGTTCAATGTTAATCAGCCTTGGGCAGCATTCACAATTTTTACCGCGTCAGCGTGAGCATGGACAAGCTATGCTTCAGCGAATGCAACTACTCCAGTGTTTCTCAAACTTTTCCTGCCATTCCCCCCTTCAGAAGAAGGGTGTCTGTCTGCGCCCCCCTCGAGCAAAATGGATAAGAAAATACAAATAATAAATAGGCCTTCGTAAAATTTATTAGAGCCTAATATACACGTATATGGCCTATGATGTTCTGTAAATATTAGTGAATAAATTAATTCATATATTGTGATTGTAAAGTGAATGTGTTGACTTAATGGCAAAGCAGAAAAGTATTAAAAAAGAAAAATCTTCTGACTTCACGCGCCCCGCCTCCAATACCTCCGCGCCCCCCCTAGGGGGGCTTCCGCCCCACTTTGAGAAACACTGAACTACACAAACAGGAATGAGCACCACTGTCTGTGGTCTTTGACATTACGAATGGTGGTAGAACATAAATATTAACTAATATAGGAATATAGAAGATTAAGCAAGTGCCCACTTTAAAGGACTTTTTTCCTAAATATTGTATTTATCATTTTACCTATTGCTACATTAACTGTGATTATTGTGTGTCTTTTATGGATCTGACTCGTACATAGACCTGACCATGTAAAAAAGCTATTTTGGCTAACTCATGCACATACCCTGCAAATGTTGAATAATGTGCACTTTCCATGTCAAATAAATGTAAATCTTAAGTGGTCTCTCTATGTCCTCGCCCTCTCCGAAGCTTCATAAATGGCTTCATCTATTAGCATCAGTCATTGAACTGTACACACCAACAGAAAAAAACCATTAAGTCCAATACAACATATAATGCAATATTGTGCACGCCTGTGGTCTTGGACATTATTAATAATAAGTGTCCTCTACTGCCACCTCCACAGGTTCGTCAAGGGCTTCATCTACCGGCATCAGCCGCGTTGCCCGGAGAACGAGTACTTCCTGGACTACGTGCGCTACTCCTTCCTCATGAAGCTCCACAGGAGTCTGCCCAAGACAGTGCTGGACAAGAGCTGGCCCACTCCACCACCTGCCCTGGCCGAGGTACTGAGGCACCATAGGACTTCATTACCCACAATTCCAGAGCACTAGCTATGTTTACATGCACATTTTAAACATGATTAGAAATGGAATAACTGCATTCTGGACAAGAGCTGGCCCACCATTCCATCACCTGCCCTAGTTGTGGTGCCATACCATAACGACATCATTACCCACTATTCCAGAGCAATAATACAATATTCTGGCATATAAGAGGTTTATTGGTTTACCTGCACCTTTTGATTCTAGTAACATTTCCATCTTCCTCAGAGGCCCTCTTATACTTCATTTCCGTGTCTCAAGTGGTACAATTGTGTACTTGGGGCACAATCCATCTCATTTTCTATATGTAGTATTTTCACCCTCTTCTCTTCCATCTGCACTTTGGATGTGCGCACCACTACCTTTTTACTGTACCCGAGATAAAATAAATAAATTATTAATATAATAAAAAAGGCATAATGAACGTCATACACGAGTGCTGCAATGCTACTACTGTCTTAGGATGTTAATAATAGTAACAGTTATAAAAGTAGTAATAATACGTAGACACAGCATTTTGTATCTAGGTCAATATGCTTCACAGCTTGAACACATGGCAAACCCGCATGGCATTCCTGGCCCGTGAAACGCATATGGTTGCATTCTTGGTCACAGTCCAAGCACCGGGTCCAGAGTTACCAGAAAACCTCGGTCAAACTCTTGTGTATGTTTTTTCACATGTTTATTATCATTATTTAACAGGCGTCAGATCACCTGCGCAAGATGTGCATGCAGAACATGGTGTGGAAGTACTGCAAGGGCATCAGCCCAGAATGGAAACACCAGGTGAGTTGAAAAGCCAGAGTATGAAACCGTGCCATACATGCCATTTTTACCTCTTTTCAATTTTCATTTTTTTTTTGTTTTTGTTAATCTCTGCTGTTTTGGTGATTTCTGCAGATGGAACAGAAAATGGTGGCAAGTGAAATCTTCAAGGACAAGAAGGACAACTACCCCCAGAGCGTCCCCAAACTCTTTGTCGGCACACGGCTAAGTAAGTCCTTCTCATGTGTTCTCCTGCTTTCCCAACATTGCATATTCTGTAATACTATCGCCTTGGCTTTTGGGACTGCTGAACATGATGTACTCACATACAAATGTTTGCTATTTGTGTGCTAAGATGGAGAGGACATCAACCCCAAAGTGCTCCAGACTCTTGGAACGGAGAAGATGAAGGTGAGTCCAAGAACTCTGTGTGTGTGTGTGTGTGTGTGTGTGTGTGTGTGTGTGTGTGTGCACGCGTGCGTGCCGCGTCCTTGCGTGTGTGCATGCACTTGTGTGTGTGAGAGCTTGAAGTACTGGTGTGTGTGTGTGTGTGTGCATGCACAAGTGTGTACAAATGTGTGTTTTTGGTCTGTGATAAACACTAAGCTTTCTTCCATGATCACCGGCAGTATGCTGTTCCAGTGACCAAGTACGACAGGAAGGGCTATAAGCCCCGCACCCGGCAGCTCCTCCTCACAGGAAGCTCGGCCATCATAGTGGAGGAGGCCAAGACCAAGCAGCGCATCGACTACAATGCTCTCAAAGGTAGGACAGGCAGGACATCCCAAGCCATACTTTCAGATAAGAAAAGATTAGGATAGGATAATATATACGACAAGATAAGTGATACAATATGCCTTTATTGTCTGTGTCTCTTTGGCAATACACTGTACAATACAGTAGTCTATCAGGATTTTTGCTTTCCAAACCCATGCCTTCAGATAAGAAAAGATAGGATAGGATAACAGAAGATGAGTAAAAAACAAGATGAGATGAGATAAGATAAGAGAGATACAATAACCCTTTGTTCTGTATACAGATGAGTCATTTCTCTTTGGCAATACTCTACAATACGTGCAACAATCTATCTGAATGTTGGAGAGACCTTATTGCGTAGAAGGATCAGGAAGCGTGCTCAACACCTTGTCTTCTTATACTTTACACTGGGTGCTTAACTTCGTCAATGAATGAACTCAAATCTCAAAAGTAAGTGAATAAAGAAGCACTCATCAGATTTCTTTATTCGTTTTTAATCGCCTCACATCACAGACGTTTCGGGCTTACTCCCTTCTTCAGTATGAAATGGTGATTTCGCCTTTGACCCCAGTAGGTGTGACTTAAATAAACTTAGTTACCCAAAATGCCACCGCAGGTGTCTCCAAAAATGCCCAGTGCAGGTACCCAAAGGTACCCTACTTGGGTCAAAGGTGAAATCGCCATTTCACACTGAAGAAGGGAGTAAGCCCGAAACGTCTGTGATGTGAGGCGATTAAAAACGAAAAAAGAAATCTGATGAGTGCTTCTTTTTTCACTTACTTTTGAGAGACCTTATTGCACCATATTACACCTCCTTCATGTCTTGGTTCATGGTCCTCATCAAATTGATGACTTTCTAATTACATCATGTCTTTTTAATTTCATTCTAAAGCTGTTGTGTTTGCTTCCTGTCAGGAGTCTCTGTGAGCTCCCTCAGTGATGGCATCTTCGTCCTGCACGTTCCCTGTGAAGACAATAAACAGAAGGTGGGACTAAGGAGAATGGATGACACACCCTTTTTGCACCCCTATCCAGTTGTTAATCTGGCTTTGACGTTTTGTTGTCAGTGATTTATTTGCAGGTGCAAATAAATCACTGGGAGCATTAACAGTGTTGCGGACTTCCATCATTTATTTCATTTACTTTATTTTGTCCAGCACCTGTACTACTGATGTGCGCGCATTCTCTACCTTCTTGACGTTTTGTTGTCATATGTAACATGGATATCCTGCTGCAGTATGTATAATGTAGAGAAATATATTGACACGTCACATCCTGGCGTTTAATGTATGATGTAAATGGGTAGATGGGTGATGGGTTGCTGAGTGATGGGTTGCTGTATGCTTCCTCAATCAGATTCAACATACAAGCGCTGTACTCTTCAGTTGTCAAGTCAATTGTTCTGGTGTAATGTTGGCCTTCTGCTGTCTGTAGTCCCTGTTCTAATGTGAACGTTCTTTGCTGATGCGTTTGTGTGCAGGGAGATGTGGTTCTCCAGAGTGACCATATAATTGAGACGCTAACGAAGCTCGCGATCTGTGCCGACAAAATCAACAGCATCAACATAAACCAGGGGAGGTGAGCACTAAGACCTTGTGCCAGGCTCTATTCTCAATGGAAGCCTTTTCATTCTTTCATGTTCTCAGACTCAAAAAGTGCCAATTTTATGCCCGGGAAGGAGTAAAGAAGTCGTATCTTGGGGGCAGCCATGGTCTCGTGGTTACGGACTTGGTCTTTCAATTTGGGGGTTGTAGGTTCGAATCCCACCCTAACCCACCTGGAATCCCTTGCATCCATGGCTTAAGTGCCCTTGACCAAGGCACCTAACCTCACATTGCTCCAGAAAAAATAACTAAGTCGCTTTGGATAACAAGTGTCAGCTAAAGCCCGATTCGCACGGGATAAATATTACCTATGGACCCCTGGTAGTTCGCAATTACCCCTGGACCTCCGTGACTTTTCGGGGCGCATTCGGACGGGATAAATAAACGTCTGTTATTTAGTCAATTCACAGATATTACAAGGGAGTTCAGACTGCGCGCCTATGTAAAATTACCCCAGGACGTCTGAGTTTCGCCGAAATACAGTAGGTAATTCGCGGTGGAATTATTACCTCACAAATCGCAGACATGGCACATTCGCACAGGACTAAGAACTCAGACATTCTCTGTAATTATTCCGAATTACCGGGGGTCCATAGGTAATAAAAGTCCTGTCCGAATCGGGCTTTAGTGTAATGTCATGTAATAATGTATCTTTCTCTGTTTCACAGCATAACATTCACAGGGGGCCCAGGAAAGGAAGGGACCATTGACTTCATCGCTGGCTCAGACCTGATCGTCAACAAGGCCAAGAATGGACACCTGTCTGTGGTAGGTTTGTGTGTGTGCTTCAGGTTCCCATGGCAACTATACATATATGCAAAAATATGCCGAACTGAACAGGAAATTATTGCAAAACGTGCCTAACTAAACAGGAAATTATTTGCAGAATGCATGTACAGCTTCACTCACCCTTCAGAGTAAACAAACTGATTGTGCACATCATCGCCATGTCTGCAGACGACAAATAGTTAATTTACATGGATGTGATGCTGATATGTGAAATCTGATTGGCTGGTATCCAGAGGAAATGTGTAACAAATGCACAAGCGGATGTGTTGAATAATACACTTGACTGATAAGCTGTCATACAAATTAAATTACCCCAATTGTTTTGTAAACTTTTTCTTTTGCAGACTGCTCCTCGCCTCAATTCAAGATGATGGCAGTCAACCAAGTAAAGCACTTCCTGACTCCTACAGCGGACTTCCTGTCCAGGTCCCGCCCTCCATCTTCCTGTTTGCCAATCACGACCGCGGACTGCCTCGTCTGACTCGCCAATCACACGCCAGCTCCAATGACCGCAAACGACTCTGCTTCCAATTGTGAATTTTTCAAGCGAACTAATCAATATTTATGTTTATATATTATATTTTTTTGAGGGGAGGCAGAGGCTGGGAGTGAAGGGAAAGGGGAAATTAATACTATTCTTATTTTGAATATTATAATTTTTTTATTTGAAGCCAAGGAGTAACAATGTTTTATTGCATTTTTTTTCACCGCCTCTCACTTCACCTATTGCTCTGTTTTTGTTTATTTGTTTTGTTTGTTTGTTTTGAGGAGTGGGATGCAGTGGAATAGTGCCAGAGGTGATCTCGGTAATGTTCATCGAAGATAATCAGGGTTTAACTGTTAAAAGTTCGTCTTACTGCTTTCTCGCCCCTTTTTATCCATATTCACCTCACGCATCTGTCTTTGTTTTTCCAAACTCCTGACCCTGTGTGCCCCTGCACTCTGTGCAGTAACGCATTACAAAGCATTTATTTCCTATATGGGCCTTAGCAATAGTTTAAAAGGAGGCTTAAATTATCTCTTTACGTTCGCATACAAATGTA
This sequence comes from Engraulis encrasicolus, assembly GCF_034702125.1. Taxonomy (NCBI): domain Eukaryota; kingdom Metazoa; phylum Chordata; class Actinopteri; order Clupeiformes; family Engraulidae; genus Engraulis; species Engraulis encrasicolus. The sequence continues at coordinate 44,725,441 of NC_085864.1, read as the reverse complement.
GACCAAGTGTAAGGCACACTTGCAATCTTTTTTTTATTTGTTTTGATTTGTTTTATGTAGGTTTTTTTCAAGGCCAACTAATAAAGTAATTGGTGGAAGGCAGACGATCGAAACGAAGTGTAAGTTGGTGTGCGGGGCACATGTTGAATGGTATAAAGTAACGTAGGGAAACCCACTCCAATCTGAGCGCTCTGATCTGTCGCATAGACGCACTTGCAGCACTCTCAGAGAAAGAAAAGAATAGATAGATAGAGAGCAGCATTGCATGGCACAGCGGAAAAACAAACTACAGACAGCGAAGAGGTGGGCAAAAAAACAGAATGATTTTGTGGTTTGGTGTTCTGTCTAATGTGTCATCCAAAAAAACAGTGCCTTTTCTTTCATCTAATACTGAGTTGGTGCAGACACTACCTTATTTATGTAACTGTTATGACCATGTTGAGTCTGAGATGTAACATTTATAACGTTGTCCTATATTTCATACTGTACAAAACATAGCCAGACTCACACGTACACAGCAGAATAAGTAGGCCCTCCAAATACACTGGATAAAAACATATAACTTCGAAGTGTTCCAGATACATATATGTCATCTAGGTAGTAGCCTACCTGTAAGTTGTGTAAAAAATCTAGTGTCTGACTTTTTGCCTCAACACTATAGCTACAAATGATATTTTTCACCAGACAGAAACGTATACAATATACACACACATATGTTGTCCAGACTGTTTATTCCTGTAAGATTACCTTTGTATTTTGTAGATATGGAAATGCTACTAAATGAATGTTGCCACATTGGACAAAAACACAAATGTTATCGTCTTGATTGAGTATTGTGTGGTATCCTTTTCATTTGCTATGGGTGGAAATCATGATTTAAAAAAAAAAAAAAAGTTCAGTGTGTACGTTTCGTTTAGTAGTTACTTTCCAAAACGTATGCTGCCTATTTGCAAATTATTCTTTTCATGAATATTTACTAGGTAAATGAATATTTACCGGTCTGTCTTGAGTATGTTTTGAAGCCAAATATGCCTGCGACTGGTAAATCAAAATGTCAGATCTACATGGAGATGATCCACTTATTCGTGTAGGAAAAATCTAGAGTGAAAAGTGTAAAGGTCCCACAGTGAATACTCACAAATTGATGGTGAATAGGCAGCATCAGGTCTGGAAATAAACTACTTCTACCAATTTAAACATTCTACCTATAAAGGTTCAATTTCCTGGCTTTATAGGCAACATTCTCAGCTTTGCAGTCCTGAGTAAGCTTCCCTGAAACTGGTATCGTCCACCAAAGACAAAAAAAATGGAATGGATGGATGGAATCTAGTAAGAAATGCCTTGGATCAAATGTAGAGTGGAGACACAAGACCAAAAACACTATATTTTTTTTTGTCATTTAAATATTTTGTATAAGAGAGACAGCAACTGCTTTCGTAATGCAAAGAAGAAAACATTCTGATTCACATTTTTGTAATTATTTTATACTATTTGTATTTGTGCAATATAAGATTTATTTAATAGGTTTTTGAAACGTGAAACAAAATTTGCTCCTGCAGCATGTTCAATGTACGTGAAATGAATACTCACTCTTATAGTGTTGGCTAGATGTCTTAGAGGAACTGCATAGACTGAAACCATTCCCACTTAAAACAACTGGAACTGTCTGCAATATTTGACCCACGTGTGGTGCACCTTCTAGCCATAGTACATGCTCTTGCAGGCTAAGGGGGAGTGGGGTTGCCCTGTGAGGACTCGAAAACGGACCTTCTGGGGTACCTGGACCCGGGTGACACAGTTGGGTACCCAGGGCCGGATTAATGCACAGGCTAGATATGGCTGCAGCCCAGGGTTCCCCACATGCCAGGGGGCCCGTGACTGGCCAAAAGCGAAAAATTGCAGAATTGTGACAGATGCAATATTGAAAAAAATAATCTGTCATGTTTTCTACAATTGGGAGACATGTTCTCCTTAATCCCTAGCTCGTAATTGACACTATGTAAATTTGCCCTCCGGGGGCCCCCACAAAAAGACACAAAATTTGCCCGCCGGGGGGCCCCACAGCAACCTGTAGCCTAGGGGCCCCAGGCCATCTTAATCTGGCCCTGTGGGTACCCATGGGTTCAAATCCTGGTGGGGCAACACCACTCCCCTTCACTAGTACTCTTAATCCTTTCTAGCTCTAGAGAGACCAGAGTACAGCTTCATGTGGCAAAGCTGCACTAACAGGAGGAGACGGGATTCTTTCAAAGCTAGACTAGAGATGAGTCAGAATGTGTATGGCATGCTATGCTTTTCTTTATTTTCCCCTTCAGAATCACACGATTGTGCCTTAGCTACAGACGAATATTTAACACACTCATGATGGTTAATGATCAACTTTTGTCTATTGTCAACATCTTCTTTTATTCTCAGAGGTGTGTCTGGCATTGTTGACCTAATAATGTACTCTGGGGTGGCGTCATTAAATTTAAAGTGTCAATTCTTGCAAATAAAACATGACATGTTATGGTCCTAATAGAAAACCACATTCACTTATTATTATGCACACAACTTGTATAAATGGACAAAATATTCTATAATATAAAATGTCAAATATCTACTGAAAGTTGAAAATAAAGCACTAAATAATTGGTATTTTTCCATTTTGTTTGAATATATTGCACTAAGAAAAAAACCCTCTCACACCCAAGGCCTACAGCATACACTGCCTGTGTGTGGTCTATTTATATAGGCCATAGTGTACAATACTTTTTAGAGAAAAAAAAACACTAGTTCTATGATTATGTGTGTAGGGGCTATGTATGACTACCATTGAATCCGTCAGGCCAATATAGGCTATCAGGTACAGTCAGTGCCACTCACTGTAGTAGGGGCATGGGGAGGGCATATGAAACTGAAAGTATTAGCTTCTGTAGACAATGTAGGAGGGGGATCTCATCTGAAGTCATGATTCATTTAGGGACTGTACGTTATTTACCGGGGGGGGAGGGCTGGTGCGCTGGAAGTCCGGTCAAAAAAAAAAATCATGGCCCCCCCCTCCACCTCAATTTTTTTCCCCATGGCCCTCCCCCCACTTCAATTTTGTTTTCCCATGGCCCTCCCCCTACAGGTACAAAAATGTAATATGTAAAATTGGTAGATGAACAACCATCATGACAACAGTCAGAGTAGCCTACATCAAGGGCGGTTGTCTGCACTATTATGTGCTATCGATATCAGTGGATACCTATGAGAAGCCGCTAGAATCTACCTCTGCGGCTGCATGGGATGCCTTTTAACTCCACTGTCACCAAGACAAATTGCAGGGACGCAGGAACTCATTTTGACCAGGGGGTGCTGTAGTCAGCGAAGGGTCTGGGAGTCCTCTCCCAAAAAAAATGTTTGTTTTAGATGCAATTTCCTGCATTCTAATCAAGTTTAGGATGAAGAATGGCGAATCCCATCTGACTAACTTCTTCATGTTTTATGTAGCCTAACCAAGGATGACTAGATTTTACCTTTTTTGTTTAACATTTCACTTCAAAATTATTAAGTTCTTATGGAAGGGAAACGCGCACCTATGTGGAGGTGAGGGCGTGTTCAAGAGCAAATCTCTCTCTTCTCCATGGGGAGTCTACAATGTGTGAAATTAGTAGAAATGCATGACTAGGCTATGCGATGCACTTGTGAGAGGTGACCGGGCTTTCAAACAATTTAGATTTTCTTGCAATTGCGACTGTGTATCTCAAGATGCATACGATCAGGACCCCTGCCTTGTCTCCCCGCCCGCGCACAAAAGCACGCACACACAGACAGGCATAGGCCTACTGCTTCCCGAATGTGATTAGGCTACACTCTGACGGCCAAAGAGTTTGTGCTGTGATCGGTGAGAGAAGTAGGTTAAGCGCCAAAGCAGCTGGTGCCATTGCTGGCTATTGATACAGGGAGAGTGTGAAAGCCACCTTTAGTTTGCATTTGACGTTGGCCATATTTAAGATGCACTAAAAGGTGCCGCTAAACGGTGGTCAAATCAGCAGCAAGAGGCAAAAGGAACAAATCGCCACCACTACAAAAGTCCAAAACATCTAACAATAGCACAGCCATTTCACACCGCGGCAATTCAATTTTGGCAACAGTTATGATAGACAAGCCACGCACACCATCGGCTGTGCTATAGATTCACCCCATAGCCAACTCCGAGGCTAAGATAGACTTCACCAGCAATAGGCAAGACCTAGCCTACCAATGTGCTACTACGAATCCAATCTCCACCGCAAGAAACAAAAGTCACTTCTTACCTGACACGATGCACAATTTTGGTGACATTCCCTTCTTCCGTCGCACTTTAAATTCACCTAATTCCTTACTTAGTTGGTCCGTTTTTGATCACCAAAGTGATGAGACTTCTCTTCACAACAAGTTAGCTCCTCCAATGGGTTTAAGACCGTGTTGATGCATGCCCAAGCCAACATATCGCTGTTAATACCACTTTTATTAATACCTTGACACCACAAGCTAAACAAAACAAACGTCTCTCTCGGCGGTGCTATGCGACCATTGAACACAGATGTAAAGCACACGGCGGTGCCATTATATAAAATCATGACTTACCAGAGGCTGTGACCACCAGTTGACTACAACACAACACCTCTCCAAAATTCCTCTGGAAATGCCCATCCAATTCGTTGTCAAAACTTCCCAAACTGTTTAGCCCATAGGCCTATAGTTCACCTCAGCTAGTTTGATATTTGCTCACGGTCATTTTCTATGATGCATGTTCCTCCGTAGCACTAATCCTACAGTGAAAGAGAGTCAGCGCGGGCAATCTACAGTAGCTGCACCTGATAGTTCTACAGATACACAGTGCTAAAGTATGCACCCGGGACCTTGCATCGCAAAGCGATGTGTTTCAGAGCATTTCTTTATTATTATTTAAAATAATATATGAAAATAAAATAAAATAAATTCGTTTTTTTCCCATGGCCCTCCCCCTAACTCCGATTTTTTTTGCCATGGCCCTCCCCTAAACCTCATTTTTTTCATCATGGCCCTCCCCCCCCTACGCACCAGCCCTCCCCCCTCGGTAAATTACGAACAGTCCCTTACTTCTCAGAAACGCTGTTTTCTCTCCATTAACAAGGAACTACTCGACCTGTTCTGTTCAAATGATGCCGAAATGCCGAAAGACTAGACATTTTGTCGCCCGTTACGAGCCCATATTTGTGAGCGGAACAGTGAGTTTTAATGAAATGCAGATAGCAAAAATGTTCTGGGCTTTTTATGGCCCAGAAACCTTGGTTCATCCTGGCAATATGCCGCAATATGCAGGGGTTACTCCCGGGCCTAAAACGGCCCACAAGATTTTGCCGGAATCATGCCAGAAAGCAGCCAGTAGAATGCCAAGAACGTTCGACAGAGTGCCGGCACCTTACCAAATGTTTGCCAGAAGACCCAGAAATGGCCCATGAGCCTACCACAAGATTGCCAGAACCCTACCGATTAAAACCCATAAATATGCCGGAATGTATTTAACCTTCCCAATAATAATAATAATAATAATAAAAAAAAAAAAAGAATAAAACCCACAATAAATCATGCAAATTGGCCATTTATTATCTTTAGTAGGCTACAACATTCATCCATTCAATAGATTTTGGAAATTGAAAATGTATGACATTTTAAACAAGAATTTTCAGAAAAGAAAACAAAATAATCAAAATGCATTTTTTTTAAACTCACAGCCTTTCTTAAAATATCCCTTCATATGTTTTAAATGGAACTTTCCAAAAAAAACAAATGATAAACACGTTTCTTAACATATCCCTTTGAGTTATTAAAAAAAAAGTTAAGAAAATAAACAAAATAATAAACATTTTGTAACGCATAAACCTTTAAGATATCGGTGAGAAAAACGCACAAGACCTTGCAGTCGTACATTGTATTTTCTTCTGTGAACATGTGTTAATCATATAGACAAACATGTAAAATACATACAATCAGGGTGCGGTTTGTAGGGGGATTGTCCCCTCTTCTGGTTTTGATATTGTCACTTTTTCCACATGATTTTAATCATAGTTTAATGTAACTCCATTGATATTGTTGACATCTGAAACGCATCCCCCTTTCTGGTTTTCTGACAAATCGCACCCTGCATACAATATAAAAAGTTTCCTGAGACGTTCTGCAGTCAGGGAGCTCCTGAGACATTTGACCCAGAGGTACCAAACATACTTTTTAAGGCGACATCTTTGTCATGATGTGTTAATTCAGCACTGTGGCATAAATCATCTCAATTACAAAATACATCAAAGTGAAGCGAATGGGTATACAAGAGTCTGACTATCAACATTTTAAAATATCTTCCCACAACAAAGTTCCTCAAAATTGACAAAGGTGTTCCTCCAAAAAATGGATGCAGTCAAGCCACCGATGCAGCCTTTTCGATCTTGGCTACTTTGAGCATGTGTGTGTGTCTGACCTAGTTCACAGTCCAGTGTGTTTGTGTGTGTACCGTAGCATGCATGCGTGCAGGTATTTGTTGCTGCTTGGGATGCCATTGTGGTTCGGATGAAGGCACACCACACCTGGGGAGAAAGTCAATGCTGAAGGACAGGACTCGCGTAGGTGGGGCACGATGGTGGATTCATTGCCGTGTGTATCGATTCAGATTATTTGCCAACATCACCAGAGACTCATCTTGTTTGAGAGTGCGTGTATGTGTGTGCACGTGCGCCTGTGTCTATGTGCATGTTTATATGCTGGTGTGTGTGTGTGTGTGTGTGTGTCTGTGTGTGCTGGGCATAAAAAGGGCAAATGTCTGACATTCCGTTCTTGGTCTGTGCTTCTCTTCCTCACCCCATCTCAGTCTGCTGCCAGGTACAGCCACCTCTTCGTACGATTTTCCACCTCCTAGTGGGTGGCCTGGATGCATCTCTCTATTTCTCCAAAAAGTAAAGATACAAAAATGGCATTGAATCAGCAAATTTCAATGATCATTTCACCTGCAACAACATTCTTAAACTCTTATCCCTCGAACGATACATTGAGATTTGTAAATACAGTTCATTTTTTCATGGGACAACAATTAATACATTTCACTTTGACACATTGAATAGTAGCCAGCGTACAACAATATAACTACTTCAATTCAACTTCAGAATGCATCCATGTAAATCAACTTACTGCTTGAGGATGTCTGTCTGGCCCCATGATGAAAGCCCCCCTTTTGGTCCCTGGCTGGAACGTGGCACATGGACTGACCTGTAACGAGAGTGAGATAGTCAAATGTTTAAGTCCTGTTCTACATATACACAGGGTTAAAAAGTTCAGTATTATGCAAATTATATTATTTCACTGATATACCTAAATAATCAAGAAGAAAAAATTGGCATAAGTTTCTTTGTAGCACATGCACACTCAAAAAGATGGGCGGGCGGGCACGCGCACACACACATTTGATTTTTTATTTATTATTTAATCAAATGCTTGTGTTCTATTTAAAGACAATTCACATGATTTCCTTTATTTGATGTAGAAGATCAACTTACTGTCTGAGGATCTCTGTTGATCCATGTCACTGGAAATTCCTCTCGGGCCCCTGGCCTGAAGACGTGGGCTCATGGACTGACCTGTGACAAGAGCAATAGTCAAATGTTTGGGTCATTCTAGGTATAGGGGTCTGTTAAGTCCAGGCAGGATTCACTTTCACTGTCCAGTCTGCTCCTACAGTTATACACAGGACTGTTAATTAACTTTTTTCTCCACCAGCCAAAATGGCAAGAATTTTACTATTAAAGCACACACTTAATAATGACTCAAAGTGGCTAGTAAGTTGGTCTTTTCTACATATGCCTTTGGTCATAACATATCGTACGGGCTTGAGACAGCCCGCTCGACTAGAACTAGAGCTCAGGGTAAAGCATCCGTGACCTGACATTAGTCATCATGTTCTCAACGAAGTGGGTGGCTCTCAGCAGGCATCTGAAATCTAGTCGAGCGGGCTGTCTCAAGCCCGTACGATATGTTATGACCAAAGGCCATGATAGCACACCAACGATAAATTGAGAATAAAATACGGTAGTCTTGGCATATCAGTCATCTAGCTCTAAACACTGACGTTTGCCGAATGTCCAAAAAGGATTAGCTGCCATCTATGCTAGCAAGGGTCGCTAGCTTGTCCTCCAAACCAATTAAAAGCTATGACATGACATAACATGAATTCATACATACTGAAACGCCTGTCAAGAGACCTAATGGCACTTAGTCATGAACAAACATCTGAAATACCGTAGGCTAGATGTTAGCTATCTCCAAAGGAAAATTACCTCAAGAAATGTTGCCTCAGCTTGTAGCACAGGTAAACACAACAAAGAACAATGTAAGTGAGTAGGCCTACAGTGTAGCCTAGTTATTAGGCAAAAGTATAACAATCGTTTTACTTACCTCAATGCAAATTTACACAGCACCATATGCTAGTTCAGTTAGTAGATCGAGTCCAGGTTCGTTACTAGACTACTGTACTGTCCCGCCGAAAAGATTCCCAGGATGAAGTCGGTCTCACCTAAATGAGCATGCGTGTCAACCGTCTCCGTAGGGCAGGGCCGCTGTCATCTTTGCCTGGGCCCTAGGTTTTTAAAAAAAGCCCCCCCACCCCAACAAAATATTTTCTGGTAATATTCCAACTTGCCGGGAAAGAACCATAAAGTATCTGTAGCTCCGCCCTCCTGCATCACCGATTTTGTTATTTGGGTGGCATTCCAGTGAAAAGCCAGAATATCTCTGGCATTATTCCCACGTTGCCATTCATTTGCCGGAATCAACTGAAATCGTACATTCCCCAGAGAAATGCCAGAAAGATCCAGAAAGATGCCGGAGGGTTTTGCTATCTGGGAGTAACTCGCTTGTTGGGAAAGTTCCAGAATTTCATCAGACTCGACTCGAGGGTGCGTAAAGAGTTGTTGGTTACATTGTTTTACGCTCACTGCCTCATTTCCTGAAAACTTCTTCAAGTGGATACGAATGGGATGAATCTTTGGGCTGGCTTAACTTTTTAGAAACTACACTCTCATCTCCTCTCCGCCAGGTAAGTTGCTGACCGAATGCACGAATTTCATCTTTGCACGACGGTCAGAATAGCCATATTTACACCGGTAGGCCTACGTGATGTACTTTTGTTTTATTAAATGTGTTTTCTCACACTTTCCTCCACTGCAAGTTGCGCTGTAAATGTACAAGAACCTGTAAGTGAATGGTGGGGAATTCCCAAGGGGCAGCTTGCAATGACTTCATAAGAACCTGGCTGCAACAGGTGCTCTCTGGCTGCAGCTGATGACAAGGTTTTAGCAGTAGCCTATTCAGGCAAGAATCAGAAACTCTCCCGATAAAGTGTTTTTGTGAATTAATTAATTAATTATACTATTATGAAATATAAATAAAATATACTGCAAGTGACTGAGTTGTACGTTGGTATAAAATCTGCTAGAGTAGGCCTACTGTTTTTGGTTATTTATGTAATTAGAACAGATGGATTGGTTGCTTTTTCTGCCAAGAAAAATATTGAAGTAAAACAAAGTATGCCCTGTAGGCTACCCATGTTCCTTCAGCCCACAGACCTGTGGCATACAGATGCCTTCAGGGGTTAAGTGTACCAAACCCATAGATGCAGTTGTGTATTCTGCACCGCCTGATTTTACAGGGATGCAGAGCAGATCATATTGACGCAATCCACGACCACAAGCATGTGCAGCCACCTGTGACTTGATCAGTTGTTGTTCACACTCCCCACAGGCTGCAGTGAATGCAGCACTGAACTTGGAGGGAAAGCACCTTTACTCACTTAGTCATCGAGAGAGAGAGAGAGAGAGAGAGATAGAGAGAGAGATAGAGAGAGAGAGAGAATAACAAAGAAACTTTCACACACACGCACGCACGCACGCACACACACACACACACACACACACACACACACACACACACACACACACACACACACACACACACACACACACACACACAGGTAGTAAGTCACAGACAGGGCAGGCACCGTCAGATACGTTCTATTGGGGTTATTACAAGTAAGAACATCTTTGGCACCATCATGGTGATGGCACTGACACATAGCCGGACAGGCCAATACCTCACTAATACCAGCAGAGGGAGCTAAGGAGGCTATTCCAAGAACAAGTCATAAGTATGCAGTGGTGTAGTCTACTTTTTATGGTGGGTATAGGCCTACTGTATATTTGAGATTTTTTTTGAGGTGGGTATATTGTATATATTTGTGCTATTCAAATCAATGGATCAATCCATTTTTAGTGGGTATACTGACATCCCTGAAATTTAGAAGTGGGTATACTCTGTATACCCGCGTTCTACGTAGACTACACCACTGTAAGTATGGATAAGTTCACCTATCAAAAGTGGTGAACCTGATATCAGACAGTTTGCAGCTGCCATTTAGTTAACATTGTGAGAACTCCAGACTCCTCTATTCACTGCTTTTACCACTACCTCAAGGTTTTTAACCTGGTTTACCTTTGAGCCAGCTTCTTGGAATAACTTACTGGTCGGCTGCATTGTCAATGTGAGGAGTGCTGTATACCGCACAATATGTGACATACAGTATGTGTGAATGTAGTGCAACAAATGTTTCCGCATGTTTTTGTATGGGGAACAGGGCTTGACACTGGCACCTGCCAACCGGCCAAATGCTGGTAAAACTTAGCTGTGGCTAGTAATACTTTCAGTGTCATTAGCCAATTTGGCCAGCAACTTATTCCTCATACACATCACAGTAGACTATATTCTGTGCCTCTTGTGTATCAATTGTTTGTATTTACGTTAAAGAAAAAGCTCAGTAACTCAGTTTCTATTTGCTTGATGTACTTCCATGTAGAAAGCTATACACTTATCTTGCTTTAGCACCTCATTTTCTGCGGTTAGGCGTATGTACACCATGATGATAAAAAAACCAATATAATAGCCAATCTGTGGCTAGTGGAATACCTGAATGGCTAGTGACTTGGGAAAACCTTTAATGTAAACTTTCATGAAAAGATAAAATTTGGCAATAGGCTCCCAGTTTCAATGAGCAGCATAGTTGCAGTACCCTTTTTGACCATTTCCTGCACAGTGTCCCTTTAAATCCTGTGCCTGTCTCTCCATAACCTTTCACCTCATTGACACGCATTGGGTCTTTCTCAAAACCTAGGACAGTGTCCTTCCAAGTGTATCAGCCTAATTAGTCACACCCAGTGATTGGATACTCTTTATTAGTCACACCCAGTGATTGGATGATTCTGTACAGTTCACCAAAGAGTATCCAATCACTGGGCATGACTAATTAGGCTGATATACTTGGAAGGACCCAGTCCTAGGTTTTGAGAAAGGCCCATTACCAAAGGAGTCTGCAGTGAACACTTCCACATTATAGGAAGTGATGGATTGTCTGACGCCGTGATGACACAGGCAAAATAGGCTGCTGACATTGCTGACACAGCAGTGTTTTACACAATTTGCTTCACCAGCCTTCATCAATCCCTGTTGTTAGGCTGTGCCTTTGCCACAAGTGAACATTTTAATGAAACGCATTAATTGCCTCATGGCAATGTCAGAGTTTTTTTACATTCTGAATCTGTATAGTATTACCTCACCTTTCCTTTCAGGTGACTTCTGCTGCAGATCTGTATTTGCCTCTGGTACAGGGACACATACTGTATGAAGAAGATATTGTTATCCTAAATAAACATACATGTTAACTAGAGATGTACAGGATCCAAGATCCGGTTCCGGATCCGGCAGGATAATAGGGTTTTTCAGACTATCCGGATCCGGCAGGATCTTAAGCAGTGGATCCGTTATCCGGCAGTTACGTAAAAATCAGGATCTGGGGCATCTCTACTATTTACGTAGCCTTTTCAGTCAGGCCTCGGCCAGATGACACCGCAACGCGGGTATTTTTGAATCCGAGTTGCAATTAAGTTGCAACCATACAGCATGTTTCAGTATAAAATCAGGTCCTGATGACAACGACAGGCTTGCTTCAGAATACACATTTCTTTATGTGAAGTTGTTGAGAACAGAGAATTCGCTAATGGCCGTGATCGCCCATACTCTTATCATGCAAATGACCTGTCACGCAGGGACCTTAGACCAGTCTAGTGCCAGAAAGTTTAAAAAAAATTTAACAGACCCAGCAAATTTTGTTTTAGATCTACAGACACATGCCATGGCTTGTTTAAAGGCTGAAGATCTTAGCTTTTTATTACTAAAAACGATACATTTCTAGCCTCTCCCATTCCGAAGTTATGTCCATTTTAAGCGATGGACAGTTTTTTAAAAAATAGCGTCATTTCCCCCCTTTGTAAAAAGCGAAAGACGGTTTTATTATGCGCGCGTACATAGAGCAGGTTCAGAATATCAGAATGTGCAAGCTGCATAATTGAACATTACTAGATACCACAGAGACAAGTTAGATACAACAACAGACTGTGCTGAATCATGCTGCTTAGTTGCTCTTACAAGAATAAGCATGCATGCTGCAACTTCTGGAATATTTTGGAAGACATTAGAACAATCACCAGGGAGTTTACAGTCTACATAACTGGTTGGCCCTCACGAAGTTGTAAGTCTGATGTCTTTACTCCTTTCATTAGTTAAGTATGATGTTTTGTATGCAGGAGGAGCATGTCAAGTTACTAAAGGAATTTCTTATCCCAACATGTGTACTAGCATTTGCTGCTAGCCGACTTATTTTCAAAACCGGCATCGCATAGTTGTTATTTTTCATTATGCTAAAGTGAGTGCTACGTGGAAAAATAGGCTACCAACTTTTCGCATGTGGCACCTTGTGTAGCTTGTGGAGTGACTAGAGTTGCGAATCATTGCCATTTAGGCATCTGCGTTCTACACTTTATGCTGTTTTTTATTTTATTTGAGAAGTTTAAACTAAGGTGTTGAATATAGGTGTTGGTATTTCTCCCTCCTCTGGAGGCTGCTGCGCGCTCACCGCTTCTCCTTCTCTTTCTGCCCATTACGCCTGTTTCAACTAATGACATATAAATAATATGCATTGCTGATAACTGTTTGGGTGCGCAGTTAAAAGATAATATGAAGCTTTGCTTCGTGTTAGTCAGGTTTTTTCTTTTGAAGATTTTGAACACGAGTGACCCACACTGGGCAGTTTGAAACGTAAAATATTGACCGTGGTAGAAATGAAAGAGTCTCCACAGTCCACACAAACAGTTGTCTGATGATGCCATTGTGCATGGAATTAATGTTGTGCGCAAAGCCAGTGGTCACTGTGAAGATACCTCACTGTTTTTGGCCATGTGGCTGTGACGCAGATGTAAACAAATCCGTTTCGCCTGGAACAATGGCAACGCAAATGCCTGCGTTACTCGATTTTCGCACTCTGGAACCCATTATTCAAAAAACTCGTTTTGGGCCACGTTTCTGGTGGGTTTCATATGGTTAGTCCAGGGGAACGTTGTCACTGGCATAGAAAATCATTCCCGTATAGCCAAGCCCTCAGTCTTTCACAACCCCAATCGCTGCATGGAGTGAAAGCCCTTTGGAAGCGGCCGTTGAAGGCAGTGTGGCAGTAAGCCAATGAGTCTTAAAAATAGTTTGCGCCAACGTAATAAAAAGGGCCATGTGTGCGAGTTGGCTATGTGTTTCAACCCTTTCGTAGGATCCGGTATCCGGTTCCGGATCCGGCAGGATCTTAAGCAGTGGATCCGGTATCCGGCAGGATCCTAAAATCAGGATCCGGTGCATCTCTAATGTTAACCGTAGCCCCATAATGCACGCCGTACCTCCAGTGGCACGGTGTAATAATGATTGACAAGTTAACTACCATAGTACTACACTACTATGACATAACACGGGGCCTTTAGTAATGCACTACAACTTGGTCATTGCCATTCTGGTAACAACTAATTTATAAAGCTGTGTCTTAACGGGTTAGCCTGCCATTTTTTGATATATTCTCTACCAGACATTTCAGGTGACTTTCAGTGCACATGTAAGTGAGCAGGTGCAAGAGAGCCCCGGATTAATGCTGCAAACTCTTCTGTTGTGTTGTGTGTGTGTTGTATTCTTTACCTGCTGTTTCAGGTGATCTCCTCTGCCGCGTACCGCCCCCCGCAGTAAGCAGATGGTGGTGGGGCCGTTTAGCGAACAGGTGCGGGAGAGCCCCGGATTAACACTGCAAACTCCTCTGTTTGTGTGTGTGTTGTATTCTTTTAGGTGACCTCCTCTGCCGCGTACCGCCCCCCAACAGTAAGCAGATGGCGGTGGGGCCGTTTAGCGAGCAGGTGCGGGAGAGCCGCGTGGAGCTGGTGGAGGCCTGGAGCCGCCACGTGACCTCCCTCCTGGACCTGCTGTACCAGGCGGCCGCGGTCACCGAGGAGGACGTGAGCTTCGTGAGGGGCGGCGGGTCGCTGGGGGAGCGCGACCGCATGCGGAACCTGCTGGACGTGCTGTACGGCCGGGGAGAGGACGCCTGCTGCGCCTTCTTCAAGGTCATGCCACGGGTGGAGCCGCGACCTTCAGGAGCCGAGGAGGAGAGCCTCAGTGGCGCCACTCGGCAGAGCTTGCAGCAGCATCTGCAGAGACATCGAGACGTACTGGGTAAAAAGCACGGCCCAAAGCCCGCTGGTGGTAGCATCAAAGCTAACACTCGGACTCAGACACAGACACAGACACAGACACAGACACAGACTCAGAGCCAGGCTAAAGCTAGATCCTACACTGACATCACAATGTCCATCAGGCAAGGGTGCGAGGTTCATCTTCAGTACCAGCACGAGGCGTCCATTGTCGGGGAACTTTTTCGGGGTCGTGCACAAGAGACACCCCCCGGGCAGGAGCACCAGGAGGAGATATGCGTGTTCAGGGAGATGTACCAGGGACTCTTGTCCATCCCTGGGAATGGGCTGACCTTGTTGTCAGGCGTGGCGGGCAGCGGTAAGACCACCGTGGTCAGGAGGCTGGTCCACGAGTGGTCCACGCAGACGGACTGTGAGAAGATCATCCTGTCCTTGTCGTTCAGAGAACTGAACCTGATCGGCGAGCCGGAATCTCTGCAGGGGCTCCTGGCGATGCATTACAGCCACCTGAAGCCCATCATGGCGGACATCTTGGCCAATAAGCTTGAGCGCATTCTCGTCATCCTCGACGGTCTCGACGAGTTCCGCTCCGCGCTGGACTTCCGTCGTACCCCGAAGTGTTCCGACCCAGAGCGCGCTCAGCCCGTAGGTGCGCTGGTGGTGAACCTGCTCAAGGGGAACCTGTTACCGGGTGCCTCGGTCCTCCTCACCTCGCGGCCCCATGCCGTCTCCAAGGTCCCCCTGGAGCTGGTGAGCGTGTTCTGCAACATGCTGGGCTTCTCTCCCGCTCAACAGCAGGAGTACTTCAGGCACAACTGTGCCAAGGCGCAGGCCGGCACAGAGGTGTGGGATTATGTCTCTACCCACAAGCCCTTGCAACTCATGTGTCACATTCCGGCCTTCTGCTGGATCGTGTCCACAGCGTTGCACGGCGGCAGTCCCGCGCTTACAAAGCACGAGTCCAAGCATGCGACTGTCAGTGGTAACAAAAGCACACCACAAAGTGAGGAGGCGCTGACTGCTGCCGCACATTTGACTGCATCTGAGAGTGAGACGCGGTCTGCTGTTGTACCCAGTGTCACCCTCCCTGCTGCATCTGAAGGAGAGATGCCCAATGCAACACACTCTGCCGTTGAAGCCAGTGCAGCACAGTCTTTTTTTGCATCTGAAAGCAAAGCACTCCCTGCAACAAACACTGTTACTGATCCCGGCGCCGCCCTCCTGAACGGACTAGCCCCAACAACAACAAGGTCCTCCACGCCGACGCGGACGCTGACCATCACAGACATCTACTGCTGCTTCCTCAAGTCCATCCTGGTGTTCCACGGAGGGGAAGGCAGGGAGGAGGACTCCCACTGGCGCCTCCTGCAGGACGCTCCGCTTGTCCTGGGGGAGAGCCGGCCGGTGCTGAGGTCCCTCGGCGCCCTGGCCTTCAGAGGACTCCTGGAGCGGCGGCTGCTGTTCGAGCACTCCGACCTGGCCGCCCTCTCGCTGGACAGCGCGGATCTCTCTCGTCTCTTCCTGGTGGAGATCCTGAAGGAGGACCGGGCCTCGCTCACGCTCCAGCGGACCTTCTACTTCATCCACACCAGTGTGCAGGAGTACCTGGCCGCGCTGTACTTTGTGCTGGATGCTCTCTGCGGTTCGGATCCGTTTGCCGGGGTCCAGCTTCAGTCTAGCAGCTCGGTGAAGCTTCCACTTGGTGTTCTTCACAGGGTGTTGTGTTCGGCCTCCACAAAGCTAGGTGGCGCCAAAGGTCTCCTGAGGAAACATGTGAAGAGGGCTCTGCTGTGGAGTGTGCAGCATCAGTCTGGCCACATGGATTTGTTCTGCAGGTACAACTAATGATATTAAGTACTGTGTTATAGAATATTATCCATATTATCCATTATTATCCATATTTTCCAATTTTGTCACAAAAAAAATCTATTTTTATACATTTTCGTCATATGCACCGTTATGCCTGATGTATGTTTTTGCCTGATGTAAATCCAGTTTACGATTTATATCTATGTGGGATTAAACATAAATAGAGCATTTGTTCCACCAGCATTACTAACACATTTACTACCAATTACTAATCTCAATCCCTCTCTCTCTGGTCTTTATCAGGTTTGTCTGTGGCCTCCTGGTTCCCCGAACACGCTCCATCCTGGACGGCCTCTTCCCCACCTGCAGGAGGACTCCATCTCTCATCTGCACCTCCTCCTCCTCCTCCTCCTCCTCCTCCTCCTCCTCCTCCTCTCCCTCCTCCTCTCACCCTCCCTCGTTCCTCCTGTCTCTCCTCCAATCCCAGCTACGCAGCAGCAGCCTCTGCCCCGAGAGGCAGGTGAACGTCTGCCACTGCCTGTACGAGGCCCAGGACGCTGGGCTGTCCCAGCGGCTGCAGAGCTGGCTGCAGGTCCTGGCTCAGAGGCCTGAATCGGAGGGGGAGCATCCTGCCACCGCCGCGGTGTCTCTGGAGCAGAGGGACTGGAGCGAGCTGGCCTTCCTGCTGCAGCTCTGCCCAGATCTGGACACCCTGAGGCTGGACTGCCAGGGACTGGACGCCCAGGGGCTGCGGAGACTACTGCCCGTGCTGCCCCTCTTCCGCACCCTCAGGTGAGGTCTTTTTTTTTAAATATATTTTTAGGGGCTTTTATGCCTTTATTTTTGGATAGGACAGTGGGAGAGAGAGACGGGGTGGGATCGGGAAATGACCCCGCCCGGACTCGAACCGGGGTCCCCGTGGGCATGCAAGCCCAAATGTGGGGGGGCTTAGCGCGCTGTGCAACGATCGATGCAACGATACAACGATCCTACAGCCGACGATCGAAGCGAATTGTATCGTTTCAGGGGGCCAATCGCTGCCTTAACAAATAGATATGGAATCATACCGTCATGGAGGCAGTGATTTACACCCCTCGTCATATCAGACCCATTGTCAAGGTCCACTGGTCCTCAGTCCTCTCAGCCCAGCAGCACACTGTAAAGAAGAGCCACTCTATGTATGGTCACATCTTTGTAGGACTATCAAGATCCTTTCTTTGACCATTTTTGCCGGTTTTCCCCAATGTTATTGCTTGTGAAGAAGTCTTCTCTTTTCCAAGAGTGCTTCTCTTCACAACAATTACTAACTCCGCTCATTACAATTTCCCTACAACCTGTTGACAATAATGCATTATTCTTTGCTTATAGACTTGTAGAGAGTTACTTGTGCACAATCCCTGGTGCTGAACAAAAAGATTACATATTTTTTGAAAAAAGGTTTGCACACTCCTTTGGATTTTTTTCTTCTTTAAATTATTTTTTCTTCTTTTTATTCATTCATTCAATGGCAATGACGTTTCGACCTCTCGGTCTTCCTCATTATTCTTTGCTTACTCATGGTATTCCTCCACATGTGTGGCATGTTTTTGTCCTCTTTTAGCCCTTTTGGATAAAAACATCTGCTACCGGTAATTGCAATGTAATACAATACTGTGTCATGTAATGACAGGATAGGATACACTCCTCAAGCGTCCCTCTGACATTCTTGGAAAGGAGAATTCACTGGAACTTACATTCCGGAATGTTCTGTTCTGTTCTTTCCACGCTTCTGTAGTCTTGGCCAGAATCCGCTCGGACCAGAAGGAGCCGCTGTGCTGTCCAAGGCACTCAGGAGTCCAGCTTGCCGCATCCAGAAGCTGTGGTGAGTGGCTCTCCCAGCTCAAGTACTTCCAAGCAACAGAGAGTGCGCTGTGCTGTACTTCCAGGAATAAAGTCAAGTCAAGTGTACTTCATTGTGAAAAATGTGTAATATGTAATAGGGTTAGCACAGAAGTTTGAAATTGCCAAAACAAAAACAAATACCTTAACTTATTTTTAAAGATATTTTGGTCTTTTTGACTTAATTTATGATAGGACAGTTAAGGTGGTGACAGGAGGCGAGTGGAAGAGAGAGACGGGGAAAGGCCGGCAAAGGACCCGGGGCGGGAATCGAACCCGGGTCAGCCGCATGGTAGACGAGTGCCCTACCGGTTTGGCCACGACAGGGCCAGACCTTAACTTCTTTTAAGGACGCACACACTGTACTTTTTCAGATCAGTCATTTACCGGAATGTATCATGCAAACAAAATTGTTTTAGCACTATGGCCACGCCGTCATCAGTGTTTAGTGAGTTTATTTTCTCGACGGGTGCCAATAAGTAACTTCATGGAATGAGGCCGCAGTCTCTCAAAGTTTATTGGCTCTGACTGTTAAAACAGCACGAACAGGAGCCTGGCCTGACCTGACCTGTTGCAGTACTGTCTCCTACTAAGCCTGCTCCTGATCTTATTGCACCTTTGTTTACAGGGTCGTAAGGACTGGCCTTGGCTGTGAGGGGGTCAAGGTGCTTACTGAGGCACTGAAAGACAACAGGACGGTTGTTGATCTCAGGTAAAACCATCAGAAAAACTTCATCAGATGCAACGCTAGTACAGTATCATTGTAGTCCAAACCTTAGCCATATGCTGTAGGTGTCCACTGGTCCAAATCAAATTAAACACGTAAAGGATCAGAAGTAGAAGCCAGCAGAAGGTGAATCAATGAACAAAATTCAAGAGACACTGCACACTGCTTACTTTTCTTTATATTATTTCTCGGTTCGATCTGAGAAATAAAGTTAAGAAAAGTAAGCAGTGTGCGGTGTCTCTTGAATTTTGTTCATTGATTCACCTTCTCCTGCCTCACACCTGCACCTGCATTACTGAGGGCTTGTGCACAAGGACTCTCTTGAACTTTGATAGAAGCCAGCAGACTTGTTTAGCAAGTTGCATCACTTGCACTGTATGAAACTAACTCTGTGTATACGTATAGTAGTAGATGGTGAAACAGATCCATAACTGCTTCTCTTACCTTTTTATTATCATCTGGAAAACAACGTTTCACATTGAAAAGCCTGAAGCTACTGAGAGCATAGTGTGCATCTATCTCCACAAATTATCCCAGGCATCAAATATAGTTACAACATGTTTATAACAGAATAAGAAATACTGTACGCTTCAGCAGAAGTGTTGTTTTTGTTGTCTGTACAGGATGGCTATCAACAACATTGGAGTCAAAGGAGCGGGCCATCTCGCAGACATGCTGAAGACTAACTGTACTTTGAAAGACATCAGGTGAGCCAATGGCAGGAGGTCTGTGATTAACCTATTGATGCCTGATGCTGCGTATAGTATACGTTGCATTGACCTTGGCAACAGGACCGACATAGACATGGCATTCAGGGTATATATGAAGAGTTCAGATGCAAAACCCCCTAAGTGCCTTTTCAGAAAATAATCTTAACCCCTTAGCGCAGCGCCTACATTATAACCTTAGGGTCGCCGACATTGTACTCTGTACTGTCTTAGGAATGTTGTTATGATGTGGTTGAGTATTTTCAGCAAATAGTGAATAGGGTCGCCGGCGACCCCATCTGCAGTAAGAGGCTACTTCATTTTTATTCATTAAAAAGCTATCAAAATTGCATATTTTTTTTATTTTATTTATGTAATATAACTATTTATATGTATTATAAAGTACATGAATGTAAACCAAACCAACAACTGGGTTCTCTAAAAATATAGAAGTGCAGGTCTTCAGAAATGGAGTTAGGGGGTTTTGCATCTGAACTCTTCATATATATACATATATATATATACAGTTTATATGTAGTGTATAGTCCACAAAGCCCATAATAATATGTAAACCATAGGTGTTTGCTATGTGTAGTAGCTACTGTAAATAACAGAAAGATATCTTTGGGTTTCTATGTTTCTTTCTGCACTCAGACATTATGGGGTGCTTATTGTATACAACTCATATTTCTGCTATACAATGTGCACATATGCTCTATGAATACATTAACATACTGTATATGTGAAATTCCGAACAAGTTTTAAGGCTATATTCGATTTTTCAAATACAGACTGCGTGACAACCACATAACAGACAAAGGTGGGGACCTTCTCATGGATGCACTGACAGAAAACTCGACTCTTCAGTATATATGGTGAGTGCTGGCCTCGTATGATAATCCAGTCAGTAATGATTCCTTTTTAGTTATTTGTGTGGTATAATTACTGCATATTTTCTTCTTTATTTGGCTGTAGGCTCTTTGACAACAAGTTTACCAAGGATGGTGTGAAGAGACTAAAGGACTTTTCTAAGACCAGAGCTAACCTTGACATTAAAGTGTGCGTCTGAACTAAAATTTTGAAGATTATTATTTACACCATATTTGCAGTATTTGGGGCAAATTTGGGGCAGTATTTTGTTTTACTATTATATTATGTAAATAGTCAGACCAGAATGAACTTGTATGTTGTAATGACCATTGATATCCATTAATCACAATGCCTATTTTTTTTAAACAAGTGTTAACCAGGGATATATGTATACAGTATATGTATAGGAGTCCGAAATCTATTGTATTTCTCAGGTGTAATATCAGGTTTACATTTGCCACAAAAAGTGAAAGAATATGCACATTGTTCTATGTAATCCTGAAAATAGCTTTAATATTAAACCTGCCTGACTGCTGCAATAATGGTTATACATTGTGCCACACCAAAACTATTTAAACATACTCAGTCAGACGACCTCTTTTTTCTCTTCTATAAAGACCTCATTAGAAGTCGCTCAATGACAATCCCTGGATTTTAGATACTACTGTTATGTATTGTGTTATATTTATATTTCATATGTATGATTTTAAATATATATTTTAAGTCTGTTTTACAACTATTAATAACACAAGTGAATAAAAATATGGTAACTTAAAACTCAATTATATAACTATTTATTGGATCTAAACTGATTCTCCTTTATTCCTTCACCCACTTTGTTCCTGAACAATAGAGCTGACCTGTGAGGTCTCATGCCTACAAGTGCTGTTCACCACTGACAGGACAGCATGTGATGGGGGTTGAATGTGCATTTTTGGATGATTGCTGAAACAATTTTGTCTACCTATCTATCTATAGTACTAACCCCTAGTAGCCTATCTATCCTTTTTATTAAAACTATGGTCGCAACACATAATTGCTCATTGTTGGGACAATTTTAAGTTTTCAGATTCTCACTAATTTGGCTCAAACACTGCCCTCTGTTGGACTATGGTGGCAAACAAGATCACAGTGGTTCCAAGTTGATTTTTTTGTGTCTTCTTCTTCTTCTTCTTGTTATTCTACTTTCTATTTTTCTGTAACGCAACCCGATGGTAGATTGCCTGGTTACCGCTAGACGATCTCACAAGTAAGATCAGTGTCTTTCCGATCGGAACGATAGTGCAAAGCAGCTGCAGCATGGGATTTCCCAGGCTAACTGGTTGATGGGATAGTTACAGTTAAACTTACAACATGTAGGCTACCAAGTGGCTCACATGCAGTGGTCATCCAAAAAGTAAAGTTTTAAGTATGACAACAGACATTAATAAAACATGTATCAGTTCCTGGTCATTTAAGATTAAAAGGTGGTTTGAACACTATCATACCTACATTATTACCCATGTAATGTAATGTGATTTAATGTCATACCACAGCAGGTATTAGTAAATTCCATTGATTAGGTTATTCTGTATAAATTGGTCTCTGAATGTTGTGGCACACCAGTGTGACTAAATGTTAAGATGTGATAATGGCATCATACACAATACTTTTTCATTAATTTTAGACTAGCAATATTGTGATCATAGTTGGTACACCAGAGACGGTCCATTATGAAGAATTAGAATAGATTAGAATTAAAACAATTTTTGGGTACACATGGCTCTAAAAATTAGGTGTAAATTTTTTTTTACTTCTTTTTGGATATTAAAAAGACCTTTTAGTTCATAAAAGGAAGTCCAGTTAACCTAGGCTACTTCAACTAAACCAGAAAGAACACAGGAGGAGGTACTCTTAGTGAATGTGTTTAGCCGGATCCCACCGCACTCTCGATTAAAAGGTGCCAAACATAAACAAAGACTGTGTAAAATTGAAAGAAAAAATGTCTGCACACTTAAATCCCCTTTGTGAAGAAGAAGAGGAAAAACTACAACTCCTACTACATTTGGACTACAACTAGTGCAGGTGTCACTGAACACCTAATGAGTCCTAATTGATAAGTTTGTTTGTATGTTCCATTTGTAACTGAGCCCTGAGGAAGGTCAGTAGACCGAAAGCTTGGCCTCTTATTAAACACAAAGGGGATTTAAGTGTGCAGACATTTTTCTTGCACTCTTAATTTCAATTTATTTGTTTAGGGGGAAAGCCCCTTGAGATAGGATATCTCGTTTTCGAGGGGGTCCCCAGGACAAACAGTACAGTACAGAAACAAGAACAGATACTAAAACAAAATACAGAAACAAAAACAGAACACTGATCAGGACAACACTTTCACACATACAGTACTTTCACACAAAGTCTCCCCCACTCCCACCCTAGAAAGAATAACATTAGGTCAAAACATGGCAGTATTAAGCCTACACACTTACAAAGTATAATATGCAGTATGTAGCATACAGTACAGTAGTACTCAGCACATCAGCATTAGACATAATCAGACACCTAATCATAATAATTATTCAAAACATTGACATGTAGAGTTCTCCTGTAAGTAGGTAAAGATGGAGAATTTGAATGAGTGAAAGGAGGCTATGGATCTGATATGCCCCGGCAGACTATTCCAGTCGTAGGGCGCTCTAAATTTAAACGCCCGTCTACCAATCTCCTTTGTAATGTTTGGCACCGTGAACGTGGGGTGTTCAGTGAGCCGTAGTCTATGGCCAGGTCTATGTGAGATTAGATAGACTTTAAGATATTGGGGAAAGTCAAGGTACACACATTTAAAGATAAACTGATACCAGTGAAACTGTCTTCTGGCTTTTGGTGATAGTACGTTCAGGGAGTCATACAGTACACAGTGATGGGTCCTAAACGGACATCTAAGAACAAATCTACACAAGTTATTATAGGCTACAGTTAAAGGTTTCAGATTTGAGTCTGAGGTGTTTTGGTAAACAACATCAGCATAATCTAACAATGGGAATATTAGTGATTTAACGATTCTCAACCGTGTTGGTTGAGAGAAGCAGTTTATTGATCGATACAATAAACGTAGACAGTTATTAATCTTTTTAACAACAGTGATAATGTGATGCCTGTATGAGAGTTGTGAATCAAGCCATAGTCCTAAATATTTAAATTCTTCGACTTGAGCCAGTATTGAACCATCAAGGAATTTAAGAGAAACAGAAGAGCCTTGGGTACGTGATGCTGATCTGGTAGGAAACAACATGCAGTATGATTTTTTTGTATTCAGTAGTAGGTGGTTGGACTGGAACCAGTGTTGCATGGCAACAAAGTTAGACTGTAATGAGGACTGGATCTCAGAAACCAACACATTAGATGTGTATATCACAGTGTCATCAGCATATAAATGAATATTACAGTCTGAGCAGATTTGAGGAAGGTCATTTATGAATAAGGAGAATAAAAGTGGCCCCAAGGAAGAACCCTGAGGGACACCCTTCTCCATTAATACAAACTGAGACAGAGAGCCATGAAGGGAGACACGTTGACGCCTGCCATGGAGATAAGAATTGAACCAGAGAATCGCTTCCCTAGAAAGGCCTATTGCATGTAGTTTGTCTAGAAGCAGGTAATGATTAACCATATCAAAAGCCTTGGAAAGATCAATGAATATGGCACCCATCGACATGTTGTTGCCTAATGCAGATGATACATCATTAGTAAATTTAGTTAGGGCAGTGGTAGTAGAGAAATTAGGTCGGAAGCCAGATTGATATGGAGACAAAATAGATGAATCATTAATATATTTGAATAATTGTTTGAATACTAACTTCTCAAACACCTTTGCTACGCTACTAATAATAGAGATGGGCCTATAATTATTGGGATCCTGGGGATCCCCTCCCTTGTGTATTGGTGTAACACGGGCAGATTTCCACATTGGTGGAACCACACCGGTGGATAACGATAGGTTAAATAAATCGGCTAAAGGAAATGCAAGTACATGAGAGGCAACCTTCATGAACCTGACCTCCAGTCCATCAGGATCCATTCCACTGCCAACCTTTAAGTCGGAAATTGCCTGCTGGACATCTGTAGGATATATTGTCGAGAAATCAAAAGAGCTACCTTGCATTTTACATGAGCTTAGATATGAAAAATTAGAGCATTTGGTATTGGAGATGCTGGAGAAATGCTGGTTAAATGCATCAGCAATTGCAGTGGGATCGCTAATAACACTGTCATTGAATTTAATTTTTGTAGGCATGTTTTTAGAGGAATTATGAAGTAAGGAGTTAAGATTTTTCCAGAACTTTTTGGGATTGCTAAAGTTACTAGACAGAGCATTTTTATAATAATTTGATTTAGCGTTCCTTGTTTTAGTTGTACAGATATTTCTTAACTTTTTATAGGTATTGAAATCATCTTCATTTTTTGACTGTCTATACTTCTGCCATGCAATATCCCTCTGCTTAAAGGAGTATATTAGATCAGTGTCAACCCAATCGTAAATGATGGCCCTTTACCCTAACTGATATCCAAGGGGCATGTTTATCAATGACTTTAATGACTTCAGTGTAGAAGAAGTTCCAGGCATCCTCAATGTATGGTATAAGATGAAGCCTGTCCCAATTAATGTAAAGTAAGTCTTGATGAAGTTTTCTGCATTAAAGTGTCTCATTTGTCTCACTCTGATGAGCTTGGGGGGCAAACGAGGTAATTTAATTTTCCACACACAGTAAATCATAGAGTGGTCACTAAAGCAGTCTGATAAAACACCAGAGTCAATAATTATATTGGCATGAGTGACCAGGATCCAGTCCAGTAGAGACTTAGACCTATCAACAACCCGCGTAGGTTCAGATATTAGTTGAGTCAGGTTTAAACTTTCAAAATAATGTCGATTAATTAGTGATGAGTGGTCAATAATAGTGTGGTTAATATTAAAATCACCAAGGATAATCATCTCATTAGAGTTGCATACTGAATTGATAGTGTTACCAATACACTGTATTGACTCGGCCACAGAGTTTGGAGGTCTATAAATATTTCCTATAATCAGTTGCTTATTAGTGTGAAAAATAACTTTAACAAAAAGACATTCAAAGTGAACCGGTTTTTCATTTGGGATTACAATATCAGAAAGTAAAGTTGAGGAGACATAGGTAGCAACGCCCCCACCTCGGGAACCTCTGTCAGCTCTGTACAGAACATAACCATCCAGTTTTACTTCCTCATCTGGAATTTCATTGTTCAGCCATGTCTCAGACAGTGTGATGACACTCGGATTATTATACACAAGCCAGGACCTTAAGAGATCGACCTTATGTGTCAGACTTCTAATATTAAGATGAATTACAAATAGGCCTTTACCCATGTTGACTATTCAGGGATAATGAAAAAGAGTGAACGGCGCTGGTGTACATATGGGGAGGAAGAGAACACACTCGCGCACACACACGCACTCGCACACGCCCACAGACCCCCCCCCCCCCCCCCCACACACACACACGTACACACACACAGACACACAGACACACACAAACACACACACACACACACACACGACAACACAAATACCAACATAAGGGGCCATGGCATCAGAAAATGCAGGATGCCTTCAGGTGCTGCCCACTAATAACTATTATGAAATGAAGAAGCTGAAACTAAGCATTACAGTCTTACACTTTTATTGTCCTAGTTTCATATAATATGCTCTCCACAAGCTTAGTGAATGTAAAATATATTTGACTAAACTCCTTTGACTTGGATGAAGACCTGGATGAACAGTAATCTTCACAGGCATAGCCAATGCGCATGGCATTTCATGACTTGCCGATTTTTCTGCAACCTCAACTCAGGTAAACATTTTGAACATGGGTCTTCTGAGACATACTCCTAAATCCCCCTTAGATGGCGATGTCGAGGTTAAGTAGGCTCTCCAAAAATAAAAGTGAGAGCTGGAGCAGTTGTCTTCAGCCTGCTGTGAAGTTCTGAATCTGTTGTATTGTGCTCACCCGAGGAACAACGGTCTTGTCGACGAGAACAGTTATTTCCCAAATCAAAATGGTTCAAGAACCAAAGAGATGTTAATGTCATTGCGTTGTGTCGGCCTACCATCCATTGCGTGGCAATCCATTTAAGTGCGTAAAAGCGTTTGGTCTAAATTATTGTGAATCACTTTTGTGTTGATTTTCTCTTGTTGTTTTATTATGTGTGGGTAGACTGAAAACCACCCTGACTCAGACACTAGTTTACCGAAAGCATAGGCTAATAAAGCAGATTATTATCAGACTAATTATGAAGTCTTTGTTCCAGCGGTAGGCTGGATCTACCCAAATTACGCACGGAATGAATTCGTGTTCATGTTTCCGATAAGAGCCTTAAACATCAACGATGTTTAAAACAACCCCAATCCTCTGGTAAGCACAGAAAATAGTTGACTTGTTTTGGATATTACACTACACTTACTTTTTACTTCCTACACAGACCCCTACCCAAGCAAGCGCGCAATCCATCCCCGCCTGCGTAAAGCGATTCGACTTTTTGAAAAAGATGGAAAACAGACATCTATCATATATTTATCGTCTTTCTCACCAAAAATAGTTATTGAATGCACATGTCTATTGTGTTTAGCGAACATAAACAACCAAATGTGATGATTAATTATATATTTAATTATTGCTCGTCTCTGATTGGCTCGCATCGTCTCTAGCTCACCAGTCGACCAATGGCAGCGTGGGCTTGTTTGTGCAGCGATTGTACAGTGAGAATATAAATCCAGAAATCCGGCGATGAAAGAGAATAAAGTGATGTATAGAAACCAAAGAGTTAGTGTCAGTATATTTGTATCTGTATGATTTCCTAACGGACACCAGCCGTGCACATAGACCTTCGCTGAGAGGGACATCCAAGGTTTGGTGCGGGATCCCCCAGTCAAGCAGGTAGGCACCGCTCACTGAAGGATGCTTCAAACTCATCTCAGAATGGATGCTGCTGTGTCATGTAGTACTGTATTCAGTCTTTACAAAATCATATTAATACAATGTAGGCTATGCCAATCTATTACCATAGTTCCGCTTGTAGTCTGTGTCACGGCAATATTATTATCATATAATTATAATGATCGCTTCGTTTCCTTTGCTATTGTTATCCTTAGACACGGTGATCCCTGTTAGATCATACATGCAAACTTTGCAAATAAGATGCGTCAGGATTCTTGCTTAAAAATACAAAATGTGGTGTTTTTCCAGAGAAAATCTTGACTAGTTGTTTTCATAGTGCTGTTTCATTGTCTCCCTGTAACTTCTATATGCTCTAACAATAGTACCCATAGCCCATTCACTATAGTGCACCCTAGTGAGCGAATACGTCTTTTGTGCTGTAGAATAACATGCATAAATGACAATGACATTCTTAATATCCATCCTCAAATGCGAGCATATCTACGTCCATAACTGAATTTCCATTTAGATTATAACCAATGTGCTTATGTTTATGAATACATGGCTTAGTAATACTGTAGTAGCCTGTATGCATATGAGTTGAAACAAAAGCCTTTCCTATAATCTCGCTGTCATTGTGTGTCTTATGAATTTGCCATACTCAAATGGTGAATGATATTGTTGTGTTGAGAGTCGCAATTGCTCATTGTTATATGTTGACGTAATTTCGAAGAAAACATCCAACACCGTATCCTATTAGAGCGTCGCCCAGGGTAGGGTTCTGAACTGTTGACAACAGACGCACTTTTTAAGCCGCGCGCAGCCTTGAGCATCTGAAACAGAAGCTAGAGGAAACGCGTAAACGAGGAAGTGAAACGCTAACAAAGTGTCCGCTGTGCTGGCTTGTTTTTGCCAACAGAGATGATGATATTCAGAGCAGGAAGACACAGAACAGCTGAGCCTAATGTGCAT
This sequence comes from Engraulis encrasicolus, assembly GCF_034702125.1. Classification (NCBI taxonomy): domain Eukaryota; kingdom Metazoa; phylum Chordata; class Actinopteri; order Clupeiformes; family Engraulidae; genus Engraulis; species Engraulis encrasicolus. The sequence goes on along the minus strand of NC_085864.1, from coordinate 44,696,937 downwards.
GTGAATGGGGGTGGGGGTGTGAGTTGGGTGAGCGTGGGCTACTCCGACATAGGAGATGCAGGGCTGACGATTTATGTCCAGTTCAGACCAGTTTTTGAGCTCCCACAGGATACAACAGCTTTGTCTGTAAACCGTCTACTATTGAACAAAGCGGAGCATCCAATAGTGTCTATTCATAGTAGCCCACCCAATATAGGCCTACTATATTGGTGAATCATTTCCATCCGACAATAGGTGGTAATTCAAACGTTTATTGTCCCAAAATAAATAATCAAAAAATGTATGAAGGGGACATAAAAACATCTATAGGCTATCAAACGTGAATTAGTTTTGTGTGTTTTTGATGTAGGCCTAGGCCTAACAACATGTTTGCAGCATTGTCTGAGGTTGTGTTGCAGAGTGCGTAAACACAGCCACAGCGCATCACTGAAGAAAAATGATAACGGAAACCCTAGACCAGAATCTCGCGCCGTACTGGTTCGAACCGGCTAGATCTTGGCCTCACGTGGAGTCCCTCTTTCCCTGCATTACCAGCAGCAAATGGGAGAGGCCTGGCTTGCCTTATTTGTTATGTGCCACCAATCAGAGGCCGCGGGGCGGGTTCAGCCGTGGGAATGGGTGGGGTTTACAGGGCTGTGCACGCGCTGAGGTAGTATCAGCTGCTGGTTGTTTGCGAGATGTTTTGCACCCAGGCAGAGTCTGAACAAAGGAACGCACTTGGCCATGAAAACAAATAATTATTCAATGCGCAAAACACAAAAATATAATGTTATCTATCCGTCCTTGCAATCCTGGTTAAGATGCACTGCATAAAATGTGCTTTGGCAAAGAATTTGATGAAATCATGCCTTATGAATTAAATAATAAGAAGGCCTGCTTCATCAAATGAAACCATATAGTTTTGATAAATGTCTTTGTGAATGATGTGTATAAATATGAATATACTGTATATAAATATATCATTTGTCTGAATAAACAGTTGTAACCCAGTTGTAACAGCTGACCAAAATCCCCACCCCACTGTTGAGCAGTAATACTGCTTTGCATCAAATCAAATAATAAAATGTCTGTGCTGCACGCCACTGGTTGTGGTGTTGTATAGGCTATCTCAAATTTGTCTTGTACCTGGCTGTCCAAAGCACTCTTCTGTATCCATCTGTGAGTTTGCCAAGGTGGCTTTGTCATTAACACCATGTTTATCTTGTACATTTCAGGCTTGACTTGTACCTTGCTGTCCAAAGCACTCCTTGCACCTCTGCTGTACCCATTCGTGTGAGTTTTGCCCAAGATGGCTCCCTCGCTGCGCACCGCCGTGTCCCGGCGCTGGTGGATGGCCGTGACGGCGGTGATCGAGAACCTCATCTTCTCGGCCGTGCTGCTGGGGTGGGGCTCGCTGCTCATCATGCTCAAGTCCGAGGGCTTCTACTCTTACCTGTGTGTGGAGGCTGGTGAGTACCAAGCCGCAACATCACATTGTATTGCATTGTGTTATACGTTAAGCTGGCAGCCGTGGCCTAGTGGTTAAAGACATGGCCTTTAGATCAGATCACACCCTTCCACATTCCATGTCTGAGATGCCCTTGAGCAAGGCACCTAGCCCCACAGTGCTCCAGGGACTGTAACAAATATCCTGTAAATAACTGTAATTTGCGTTGGATAAAGGCATCAGCTAAATTTAATGTAATGTAAAAGCTGATGCTTTTATCCAGAGATCTATGGTTACTTGGAGACAGGGTATTGGTTACAGCCCCCTGCTCCTAACTGTGTGTGGAGGCTGGTAAGTAAGTACAGTAAGCTGCAACATCATATTACACTTGATGTTTAGCTTATATCCAAAGCAAGTTACAGTCATCTACAGTAGGTACAGGATACTGGTTACAGCCCTTCCTCCTACCTGTGTGTGGAGGCTGGGAAGTAATGCTGTACCTGACATCCAGGGTTAGACTGGGGCCAAAAACTGCCCTGGGCTTTTTTTTTATAGACCAGTCTGTCACACAGCCCCCTTCTTGTCTACAGTACAGTATTATGATTTGACTAGCCCACTGTCTAATTTTAAGATAGGCCAATGGGTCGCCCCTATCTAAATAGAGGGCCGAACACTAAGGGAAAATGTGCAAACAAACATACAAACAAACAAAAAACAACAGCATTGACCCCTGAAGACTTTTCCTCCCGCCGGGAAAATGCTGCTTGCATTACATTACTCTTAGCTGATTACTTTATCCAAAGCAACTTGCAGCGACACAGGTTACAGGCTGTGGAGGATTATGAGGCTAGGAGTCTTGCTCAAGGGCACTTCAGCCAAGGATGATATGGGACTTGACTGAGTGCAATTGCTTCCTGCTGCATACATACACCAGTGATGACACTATGTTTAATTTATGCCATTGCACAGCCATATGCACACATGCAGTAGATTGGCTTTGAAACCAGAAGCTCTTCACTTTAGGGCTCTGCAGTCATCACTCGACTGCAGTATTGCTGAAGTGTTACATTTTCAGTTCTGTTAAAAGTGTACCATTCAACTGTAAAATATGCACACAAAGAGTTGACTGGGGGGGGGGGGGTGATGATAAGGCTCACTGATACAGAGCTATCAAACACCATTTTCAAATTTTTACAATGTGAGTTTACAAGACTAACGAGTAGGTCATCTCAGGTCGTGTGTGTTCACCTTCCTTTTGTTTGAATACAAGCGTGCAAGTGGGTTAAAAATGCACGTGGAATGTGGCGCCCCACAGATAGTCTGACAAAGATGCTAATTCTCTCTAATTGCAACATCCCACCTGCGACGTTATCCTCGTCCACAACAAAGGGCACCCCCCTCGCTCTTTCACCTACTTGGAGTCGCACGTGGCATCCGGCTATGGCCATGGAAATGAAAACACTCATTAATTAATTCATGCTTAAACGCAGGTGACCTAATGCTCTACATGCCCCCCCACCCCCTCAAAACATTGCCAGAGAAATCTTGTCCAGCAGACAGTGAAATATTTTCATTTCCTGAATCACGCAAGCACAGCACTATAATTGAACTTCTTTATTACACATCATTCTTTGTTTCCAACAATCCTATCTCTTCACAATCATTTTATACTGCTGATGATTCATGGATGTGGGTCATGATGAGATTCATATTGATTTGTTTTGGTCAGATATAGTTTTTTTATGTTGAACCAGGAAAATCTGTCGGACAATCTGTCAGACACTAAATGGAGCAGAGCCCATTCTAGGGCCAAACCCCTCGCTTTTGAGGCCAACTGGCAGGAAAAAACAGTATGATAGTTATCAACATGGCTTTTGCAAAGGTTTTAAATGTGCATGAAAATACTACAGCTCTCAATGGTAGGTGTAGACACACACACACACACGCACGCACGCACGCACGCACGCACGCACGCACGCACGCACGCACACACACACACACACACACACACACACACACACACACACACACACACACACACACACACACACATTTGGAGTGACAACATGAAACAAACAGAACTCAGAGCGCATAAAGGATTAGTTTATTATTCGTTTATTAATTTATTTGCATTTGGCGAAAAATGATACACAAATAGTATAACTACTGAATACCAAGTCTTTTGGTTGAACACATGGGAGAAATTGGTTAAAAGGTTTCTGTGCATCCCCACCCCACAATACCTCTGTGTCCTCTCAGTCTGTCCCTGTCACTTCATAGGCAGACAGATATGGAGCCCATGATAATTTGCCAGTCTGATGTTATGAAAAGGTGCTTTTGATCAACTGAAATGTCCTTTCATCAACATCACCATCCTTAGAATCTGTGCTCTTTTGTTGTCTGTCTGAAATCCATCAGAAAGGGCTTCAAACAAAACAACCAAATTGGCTCTCATTGTAAATACTGAGGACTGACACGCCAGTGAAAAATACACTTTGTATGCCAGTATCAGATACCTGTTTGCCTTGTCACTGACATCCAGAGGTGTATAACGTAGAAGTAAAATCTTACTGATGTAAGTACAACACTAGTACATGATCTGACTTTATACACCAGGCACATGAGGTAGATAGGCCTACATTACACTGTATGAGTAGTTATCAGGGCTTGAAAAAAGAATGGTCGTCACACACTCAGAATTTCATGCATTTACATTTAATAAGACCAACTGATGATGAAGGCGTAAGCGGAAACGTTGGTCTTATTGAATGTACCTGCATGAAGTTCTGAGTGTGCGACAACCATTCTTTTTCAAGTTGAGTCTAAGTGTCTGCCATACGCACCTCAAACGGTGTGCGTTTACTGAAACCCGAAGATAGTTATCAGGGCTTGACATTAACATTATTGTTGACCAGCCACTGTGGCTAGTGGTTTTCCTGCATCACATCCCTTTTAGACTTTCTGCTAGCCAGAATTTTGTTGTCAGTTTTGTTTTTCTTGCATTTAAATAAAAGCTATTGATGCAACTACTGTGATTTGTCACACCAAAGAATAAGTTCTGTCAAAATGGCTACTGAGACTGAAATTGTTACTAGCCACAGCCAAGTTTTACCAGCATTTGGCAGGTGCCAGTGTCAAGCCCTAGTAGTTATGCTTTTACTTTATACAACTCTGCCGACTTCTTTTGTGGGATTAATCATATTTGACAAGAGTGATGTTAATGCGAAAAACATCAGGAGACTAGGCCTATATTTCAGTCAACTTGGTGACACTAAGAAAGTAAAAAAAAGGATGAGGCGCACACAAGCCTCAAGCCATTCCCAATGTCTTCAGTAGCCTTTTTGGTTTCACAGTCAACTGGGTGAGCCACTCACTAGGTTTCTGATGTTGTTTTGCTGACCAAACCCACTGGGGTCTCTCATCCAAAGTCACATAATCCCCTGTCCCAAGAGGTCCCAAGGACAAGAAGTCCTCTTTTTAATCGGTTCTTCCTTTTGGGCGCTATACGACTTGCCAATAGTGTCAAGTCGCTGCAAAGTGTTTTCTAATCAGTCTGGGATCTCTGTTGACAGAGGTTTGAGGTTTCACGATGCTCTGTGGTAAGGACTGGGGCTGGTGTGTTTTTGCCAAGTTGTCCCTGTCCTCCGCCGCTAAGTGCTCCATTCATTTATTCATTCATTCATTCATTCATTCATTCATTCATTCATTCATTCATTCATTCATTCATTCATTCATGCATTCATTCATTCCCAGGAATGGGACGTCAGTACAGGACAGTCCTTATTGAGGCACCTACATAGCGCCAGTGAAAAGAAAGACACAAGCATGCCATAATGTAATCTTTCAGACCGCTACCACATTCAAACCACACTCCGCTCCACTTAGCACGTGTGTGCTAGCCACGTCAATGTGGAACCGTGCTTGTGGTATGCCACCCGGTGTGTTCAGTGAGTCACCCCCCCCACACACACACCCAATAAGTTATGAGACAGATATGGGACACACGTGCCATGTCAAGGGGACAGAAAGGACAGCCAGGCGTGCAGAGGTGGTGTGTGAGCAACGCACTTGGCGCCCCTGACTTTGTGTTGTCACGACAAGCTGGTCGGGAGACCTGTGACTTTGAGAGTTTTCATTCCTCACCCGGCTGCCGACCGGCAATGTGTGGTTGGAGCGCACGTGTGAAGTGCGAGGGGCACATTCTAACCTCATTTTTTCCCGCTCCTTTTTGGTTCTTTTTCCTGTTTTTTGTGACTTCTGTTGTTGTTTGGCGGACAAACGACAGTTCGACAAGCGGACTCTCACGAAAGTGCGAAAGAAAGGACGGCAGTTAATCTTTCCCGTAGGCCTAAAAAACATTCCACGGAACTTCAGCTTTCACTAAGGAGGACTTCTTTTTTTGTAATGTTGTTGATGATGGTGGTCAGAACATTTAATCAGTACTGACCACACACATAACATTTCTTGGTCCACATAATGGCAACCACAAAAACTTGTGATGGCTACGACGCCCTTCTTCAATTCTTTCCACTCGATCACACGTTCTCACTTCTCTGATTTTTTTTCTCCCCCTCTCTCCTCCCCTGTCAGGGATCAGAGGGGTCCTTGAGTCAGCACATATTATCTCGCTGCAGCGTCTGAGGTTGACTTCCACAAGATGGGCCTCTCAGGAAGCCCCAAATGTGTCACGGGAGCTATTTCGAACCCGTGGACTTGCCGACTAACACTTTCTGTTGTCCGTGCCGGTCGGTGCCCCACATCCTACCCAACTCCCTTAACACCTCTAGTCTCAACATACACACATGCACATGCACACGTAAATACACACACACACACACACACACACACACACACACACACACACACACACACACACACACACACACACACACACACACACACACACACACACACACACACACACACACACACACACACACACACACACACACACACACCATCACCACCACCACCACCCAAAGCCCCCATCATAACTGGACTCTCAAGTCTGTAAAGCTCTCTGGGGCACCCACCTTCTTAGTAGATTCTCACCTGTTACAGACAGACTAGCACGTTCTGTCCAGTGCCCTACATCCACCCAGTCTTGAAGCCCAGTGCCCTACATTCACTCTCTGAAGTCTTGAAGGCAGCCTCTCTTACTGTAACCTTTCACACATTTACACATACATGTACACTCACATGCTATCTATCATCTCACGTATTACACACAGACTAACACCTTCTGTCTAATGCCCTATATCCACACCATCCTAACACCACCCCCCAACACACACACACACACACACACACACACACACACACACACACACACACACACACACACACACACACACACACACACACACACACACACACACACACACACACACACACACACACACACAAAAGCACACATGTACGCACTCGCATGCACACACATGCAAGCACACATACAGTACGTAAGCACGCACACACACAGACACTCATCACCCAATGCCCCCCCCCCCCCAACACACCCACCCACTCACTCATCACTACTGTCTGAAGTCTCCAAGGCAGCCAACCCCCACCCGCCCCCTCATTACCCCCGTTCGTATTACACCCTCACTCCCACACACACATACTACGTAGAAAGGCTGCACCCAGTTCATGGGATGATGACCTCAATTCTCGGGCACTCTTGGTATTTCTTCAACAAGAGATAATGGCTCTATTGATTAAATTCACTGTGTGTGTGTGACAATGAGTTCCCTTGTTCCACCAAGACTCTAAAAGTCAAAGCAAAAGTCTCTCACCCCCACTATCTGACATCGTCATACCATCCATCCACCAGCACTTAAAAATTAATAACCTCAGCGAGCAAAATTAAAGTGAACATTTCCTCAAACGAATGTGTCAATATTTCTATAGCACATAAAATGTGGGCGCAGCATTTGAAAAAGATTGTCCTCAAGTGAACTCTTTCGTATTAATATCAACCTCTCATATTATATTCTCTTTGCTTTTGTCACTGAGATGTTGTCATATTGAGTCGCTATGGAGCCGGTGAAGCAGCAGCGGCAGCAGCAGCAGCAAGGCAGCAGCAGCAGCAGCAGCAAGGCAGCAACGATTTAGTGGAGATGTCTCCTGATAAGCAGCCAGTTAATTGTGCTATGCTCACATTCAGGGCCGCCGACAGCTCTGCCAAGGCCCTGGACAAAAATCATATGAAAGCCCCCCCCCCTCCTACAATCAGGGCTCTAAATTAACTTTTGTCATCAGCAGCCAAAATAGCTAGTAGATGGTAATTGTGTGAGCCAAAGACACACTCCCTAATGGGTCCAAATGGCTACTAAGTTTTCTTTTCTACCAGCTCAGCTGAATTTTCACCAGTATTTGGCCGGTTTACAGGTATTAGTTAAGAGCCCTGCATACAAAGCAATGTGGACCCGATTCTGGGCTCCCTCTCTCCCTGGGCCCGGGACAACTATCCCGTTTCCTCCCTACAACAGTCAGCTTGCCTGCTCACAGACGTGCGTCAGCAGAAGTGCAGGGAGAGAGAGAGGAGACTTAGATGAGGTAAGACAGATAAGGGGAGCGCGTGAGTGCTGCCTGCAGCCTGGATGGATGGACGGCGCTCGGAGGCGCTTCGGCTTTTCCATATTGACTCAGCAAGCATGGCTCAATAAGTCCTTAATACTTATTCAAGCCTGCACTGACCAGCTGCTCGGCTGTTTGCAGTTGTCTAGTAACCCATTGCTAGATGTGGTAGCGCTGGCCACTGACAGCTTTGGGCAGGCCCAGGACGAAGTCATCTGAAAGAGCCCCCTCCACTCAATAGATAGAATGTTATGAGGAGCTAATCCTGGTCCCCCCCCTCTCCCTGGGCCTGAGACAACTGCCCAGTTTGTCTTCCCATGTCGGCCTTCTATTGCTTGATGCAGTGACTATACTTGGCTGTGTGTTCTATTCTTGGGGGCCCTCTGTCTTTCCTCTGCTCTGCTTGCTATGTACGTTTGGTCTCGGTCGAAGTCGCCAATCGTGGGCAAACACAGTCGGCCGTTGTTGACATAGTTTCTGGCTTCTTTATTCTTCTACCTATGTCTGTTTGCCATCTCGTCTGAAGAGCACACAAAGACGCGGTGTCCTGTTCCTGAGCAAGTTTTTGTGGCCTCGTCACCTCCTACACAGTGTACTCACACACACGCACGCACGCACGCACGCACGCACGCACACACACACACACACACACACACACACACACACACACACACACACACACACACACACACACACACACACACACACACACACAGACGCACACCCAAGCCACTCAATAATATCAGTGTAACTTCTCATACTATTGTGGTGAAGTTACTATTTATAGAGTTGTTGATCAGTGTGTAAAGGAGTGTCATATGCTACAGTATGACGAGACTGGGTGGTACAAGGGGCAGACACTACATACAACAACAGAGTTACTTTTCAAAAACAAGTCACTCAACAAGTCACACAATAGTATCATTGTAACTTCCAGGGCTGTAGTACTCGAGTCCGGACTCGGGCTGTCAGTGGGTGAAGGGGGTTTAAAATGCAACAAGTGTGAAGAGACGAGGTGATCAGGTTAGTCAATACATACGCCACAACAGAGTTACTTTTCAAAACATGTCACTCAACAAGCCACTCGATAATGTCACCGCAACTTCACGGTATTGTGGTGATAGTCCTATAAGTAGCTCTGTTGGTCAGTTGATCAGTTGGGCATTTAAATGCAGCAGTGAGAAAAGACTAGGTGGTAAAGAGCACTACATACGTCACAGCAGAGTTACTTTTGAAAACACCTCACTCAATTCATGTATGTCACTATTCATGGCATCGGGGTGACGCTAATACAGTAATAAATATACCAGCTGGTCAGATAGGAAAGGCAATGCTAGTGCATTAGCGTGAAAACATTGGCCGGTACATAGGAAGTCACTGCGCAACAGTCTGGCAGGTAAGCAAGGCTACTCTGACCATGGAGAAGATCTCATGACGTTTTCATGGAAGTCCTGGACTAGTCCCGTCAGCGTCTAGTCTGAGACTTGCATTTTCCACTAACAGACTAACTGTGTAGGCCTACTTGGTTCAGGTATGATATTACAACCGTCTGTTGATTTGCAACTGTTTTTCAACCTGACCTCATGCCCCGCTTGTTCCCCCACCAATCAAACACTAGATCCCCCCCCCCCCCCCCCCCCATCTCTGAATACAACTTCAGATCACACCCCCCTTCCCACCCAATCCAAACCCATATCCCCACCTATCCAAACCCAGACCCCCACCACACCCAAATCCAAACCCATATCCCCTCCTATCCAACTCCATAATCAGGACCCACCCCCCACCCAGCCCCAATCCAAGCCCATATTCCCTCCTGTGATACCCTAGACCCCCCTCCAAGCCAATTCCAGATTCCTCCTCCAATCTCAATGCCAAGACCCCCCCCATATCCGACTTCCTCCTTGGCAGCAGCCAGCGTCTCCACTTCCATATAATGCAGCTAGCTGGGGATTTCCTCCTCCGCGTCTCATATCTCCAGGGCAGGGATATCCAGAGATGTCCCATAATCCCCTTGGAAAGCCTCTGGAGTCCGCAACCAGTGTCATATCAGATCATGTGAATCTGGTGCGAAAGGCAAAAACAACAAGTGTGCCCCGACTGAGGGATCATGCAAGCTAAAGGCGGATATCAATGCATTTCATACACTGCACCTTGCTCTGCTGGAAGAAGAGCCAAAACGGGAGGAGTACATGCACAGGCAGTGCACACACACAGGACCAACAGATAGTCTGATCATTTATTTATTTATTTATTTTAAATATATTTTTATGGGCTTTTTGGGTCTTTATTTCGGATAGGACAGTGGAGGTGCGACTGAAAGTGAGTGAGAAGAGAGATGGGGTAGGGTTGGGAAATGATCCCGGCCGGACTCGAACCTGGGTCCCCATGGGCATGCAAGCCCATGTGTGGGGGGCTTAGCGTGCTGCGCCACAGCGACACCCATCTGATCATTTATAACGGGTAAAATGTCCTCAATGCAAAATCAGCCATAATCACAGTCTTGATTTTGGCCTACAGTGGTTGATTTCAAGATATGTAACACAGTTCAGGGTGAGAGCAGGTTCACCCTGAACTGTACTTTTTGGGTCCATGCACCTCCTTAACTCTTAATTTCCAAATTCATACCGGGGGGTTGCCAGGCTTTTTTAAACATTTGAGTGTTTTTTCAAGAGCCATAAAATGTTTTGCTCTTTGTCCATGTGAACAACAAACATACCAGATCAATGTGTTAGACCCCCCATAAAAAAACGCAATTGACTTGATATCAAGTCTTGCCATACATTCTGAAAAGACTCGTTTTCAAGTCCTTCAAAGAGCCACTCAAAGAGCTACTTCTCTAAACATGTAGATTCTAGAACATCATGACCAACATCATGACCAAGTTGTAATGTACTGTATTACTCAAGGCCCCATGTAATGCCGTATTGGTGTAGTAATTGAGCAGATATGCTGTCCTATGCATCGATGCATAATGACAAGCAGTGCATAGCCGTCTGGCCACCTATGTGTTAGGAGCAGGGCTCTAAATAAACACCAGCCAACTGGCCAAATGTTACAACTAAAACATTCAAATCGTTCTCTCCCCCGCCAGACAACAGCTCCAGCCTGAACCAGTCCTCTGTGTCCATGGAGGAGGGAGACGTGGATGCGGCCGTGCAGGAGAAGCCCAAGGAGGAGGAGATGCTGCGCCTCAACGGCTGGCTGATCTGCAAGGAGCAGGACGAGATGCTGAACCTGGCCTTCACCGTGGGCTCCTTCCTGCTCAGCGCCATCACCCTGCCCCTCGGCATCGTCATGGACAAGTACGGCCCTCGCAAGCTGCGACTGCTGGGCAGGTGAGAACAGAAGAGGGGTTTTTTTTAATTGAAAGTTTGTGTCTAGTGAGGTTTTTTTATTTTCCAGATCAAGGCCAGATTAAAACTAAATGGCCTGAGGTGGACTTAGATAGAGTCTTTGTTGTCCCCACGGCATCATCATGGACAAGTATGGCCCTCGCAAACTGCGACTGCTGGGCAGGTGAGAAGAGAGGGTGTTTTTTTTTAAAAGTTTGTGTCTAGTGAGTTTTTGTATTTTCCTGATCAAGTCGAGATTAAAACTAAATGGCCTGAGGTGGACTTAGATAGAGTCTTTGTTGTCCCCACGGCATCATCATGGACAAGCTGCGACTGTTAGGCACGTGAGAAGAGAGGGGCTTGAAAGATCTTCTTTTTTTTTAAGTGAGTAGGTTTTTTGAAAGGTCGTCTCTGTGAGAGAATTGTCATTTCTTATTATTATTAGTTCTTATTCTGAGTTCTTATTTCTCTGATCAAGATAAGATTGTGCATTTGTTTAAACTACACATGAATGGCCCGAGGACATAGAGTCTTTGTTGTCCCCTGGGAATCATCATGGACAAATATGGACAGGTGTGGAGAAGACTGTTTGAGGGTTGGCTCAATATGTGCACAAGTGCAGCCCGCAGTGGGCCTTGCCATGGACAAATAAGGACAGGCGAGCCGAGAGATTTTTATGATGCGATAGTCAATGTTAGTTTGCACTGACATACATTTTGCATCTCAGAGGAATATTCATTTAAGGAAGGGCAGGACATGTAACAGCGCATCACATACTTGTGCACATAACTTTTTTTGAAGGCCTTTTGAACATTGGTTTAATGTGAGTACAAGTGCAGCCTGGAGCGGAGAGGATGTTTTCAGAGGGCTTTTAGAAAGTACATGAGGATTTATTTTTCTAATGAAGATGAAATTGAATCAAGTGACTCGAGATGGACACACAGTAGCTAATCTTTATTTGTCAAGTTTTGGCAAAGGACGCGCTCAACTTCTTGGAAAAACGAAAGTCTTTGGGTGCGAGATAGGGGTGCACCCCTTTCTTTGTTCTGAGTACCACGCACTGATGAAGGCTTGATAGCCGAAACGCGCTTGCTTTTTGGACATGGTGGTAATATAAATAAATAATGAGACGCAGTTTTGTGAGTGCGGATTTTTCTTCCTTAATCTTTATTTGTCCCCATCCCATTGAGATAATGACTTCACACATCATGTCGTAGTCCCGTGCAGATATTATGTCACACAGCTTTTAGCATCACAGTTTGAGAAAGTGAAAGTCCTGCCAGCTAATTTTCAGAGCCACTGATTTGCCATTCAGAATAGAATCTTCTTTTGGAATGCCAATGTTGTGATTATTTAATTTTCCGTAGACGATGTGCATGGTTTCTACGGCGTTACTCCTTGGATACCGTCTGCATTCGAAGCGAAGATTCTATGCACATCTAACTTAGTCGCATGCTTGACGTCTGACCGGTCCCACGGAATTAATGGTCATCCCATCAGCCAATCAGAAAAGAGAATACCGTTGCGAAGGCAGATAGTATGACTTGAATAAATCATTTTGTTATTTTTTGGGACCACAGGCAGAAGATATGCTTCAAGCCAATATGTCAGTGACTGCCAGTGACCTTCCCCCACCCCAAACTTGTTTTTTCCTCTAGCTTCTTCACCTGACACGTGTTTCTCACTGGGAATAAGTAGTGATGTGCAAGGTGACCCCTCTGACTTTTTCGCCCTAACCTTCATGTCCTCCCATCACTCTGTCTGACATGTTGTTTTTTGCACTGGAAAGATAATGAGTTTGTTTTCAGTGAGAGTGCCTCCTAACTAAAACATCTTTCTTTTTTTGGGATTGCAGTGGCTGTTTTGGCTTCTCCTGCCTGATGATTGCCTATGGAGCAAGCGACCCAAACAGTATGTACCACTTTTGCTCTCCGTTGTTACATAGCAGTTTGCTGCTTATCGTCTTTAGTGGTTCCCAACCTTTTGGCCTTGTAGTATATCCCCTAAGCCAGTGATTCTCAAACTGTGGGCCACTGATGGGCCCTGAAGGTATTCCAAGCGGGCCTTGCAAATTCATTTTCTAAAAATAAAAATCATATCTTTTGTGTGTATAGCCGTTGATTTACTTGAGTTTTATTGTTTATCGAGTCAGAAGTGGGCCCCTAACATTTGCGTGAATTTGAAGTGGGCCCCAAGTTGGAAAATTTTGAGAACCCCTGCTCTAAGCCTTTTTATCGTGCCATCATGAGAATCCCCTAACTCAGGGGTGTCAAAAACCAGGCCAAAAACAAAATCTGGAACAAAGTAGCGGGCTGAACCCGAAACATGGACTAAAATTGTGCGTGCATGCACTTAAAGGGACACTGTGTGAGATATTTAGTTGTTTATTTCCAGAATTCATGCTGCCCATTCACTAATGTTACCTTTTTCATGAATACTTACCACCACCATCAAATTCTAAGTATTCATTATGACTGGAAAAATTGCACTTTTCATACATGAAAAGGGGGATCTTCTCCCTGGTTCGCCATTTTGAATTTCCCAAAATAACCAGTTTTTGCTGCAAAAATGACTCTACTTGGACCTCTACTTACTACTTAAGCTGGGCTCACACTGTGCGACTTTTGCCCCGATCTGGCACTCGCACGACTTTTTGGGAGTCGGGCCGATTTCTTGGTCAATCGCAGGTCAATCGTGAGTCTCCCATCGTGCAGTGTAGATGGGGTAACAACAAGAGATTTCGCCTCACGATCGTGCAATCGCAGGGTCGCAAGAAAATCAAAACGGTTTGAAATGCTGGTCGTGGCTCGTGCGTAAATCGCACAGTTAAAGCAGTGCTACGACCAGATTTGACACTTCACATGCACAAATTAATAGGGCCGTGCGATTCGCTGTAGAGCGCGACCTCATCTCCACCTCAGGTGCGCATGTTCCCCACTCTGCAGACCGGGGAAACATGCCTGTCGCGTCGTACGATGGAAGCATTGCGCTCGCATCCGACTGTCGGCTCGTGTAGTGTGAGGACGTGAGTCGTGAGTTGTGAACTTTTAAACAGTGAAATTCCATCGTGCAGTGTGAGCAAAAGCTTAAGACCCACGAGTGAAAATATCGCACAGTGTAGGCCTGGCTTTAGTAAACTTTCATGTAAAGATCAAATTTGGCAATAGGCAGCCCAGTTTCAATGAGCAGCATAGTTGCAGTACCTTTTTTGACCATTTACTGCACAGTGTACCTTTAATACTCATAGTTACATCTCACACACACTCTGTCAGCATCACATATGGTAGTTCAAATGTTCTGCACAGATTGTGTTGCATAGGAGTGTCAGCTCTTTCATTGGCCTGTGCCCACTCATATTCCATTTCATGCTCAAGTTCTATTGCTCTATGTGTATACATGATTGGTGTAAGTGGGCCAACTGTAATACACATTTGAAATGATTGTGCAGGCTCCATGGGACAGATTTGGCCCCTGGGCCTGAGTTTGACATCCCTGCCCTAACTCGTGTTCTATGCCTGTGCCAATTTCTCAATGTGACTTACTAACTGTGCTCTATGCGTTTGTTATTACTGCTTCTTTGTCGTATACCCCCTGCAGTTCTTGTATACCCTTAATGGTACACATACCCCTGGTTGGGAATCACTGTGTTGGGCCGCTGTTGGGCCATCTGTGTTTTGCTCTGTGCGAGTTTAAACTCTGTGCCCCTTCTCTTCTCTTCTCTTCCGTAGACCTGTCAGTCCTCATCTTCTTCGCTCTGGCCCTGAACGGCTTCGGAGGGATGTGCATGACCTTCACGTCGCTGACAGTAAGTGACTTGGGATGGAGACAGAGCACTCCTCCGTGGCACGCACAAGTGTACACGCACGCACACACACACACACACACACACACACACACACACACACACACCCTCGCACGCGCGCGCGCGCGCACACACACACACACACACACACACACACACACACACACACACACACACACACACACACACACACACACACACACACACACACACACACGCACACACACACACACACACACACACGTGCATGCACACATGAATAGACACATGTATGCACAGAGAGACAGACAGACAGTCACACACACACACACACACACACACACACACACACACACACACACACACACACACACACACACACACGTGTGACCTCCCCCAGTGTCCTGGCAGGGGAATGGGGAATGGGAGAAATCTCCTGCTGACAATGTTAGCCTGACATATGGATGAGCGCATATGTGTGCAGCACGTGTATGTATGTCTGTCCATGTACGTATACGTATACACTGTATGTACAATTGTGTCCACTGCTGGAGAAGGCTGTACATGCAGTAAAATGTGCAGTCAACACAGAGGGAGTCAATTTAACATCTTCTAGAGCAAGGGTTCCCAACCTTTTCCAACTTGGGGCCCGCTCGAAATTGTCAAAAATATTCAGGGCCCACCTCTGACCCAATTACGAATAAAACTCACATAAATCAGCAACAACACACCAAAATGTGATTATAATTTTTTAGAATACTATTTCAAGGCCCACTTGGTATACCTTCAGGGCCCACCAGTGGGCCCCGGCCCATAGGTTGAAAATCACTTTTCTAGAGCATATTTGGTCCCATGGTACTCTCCAAGTGTTGAATTCACACTGCATTTATTTTGTGCACTCTGTACTGGTTGTGTTGCAAGGAGACCACCACGTGCTTGACTTGACTTGACTGCGTAGCAGCATGTATTATTCAGCATTGCTGCTCTCCTCAGTGGAACCAGAAAAAGACCTCTGTCGCTCGCCATCATCATTTATGAGCTCTCAAAATAGACCAGAGCCTCACAGACAAGACAAAATTGAGTTAAGCCATATTGAGTAACGGTCAGTCAGTGATTTCTGACTTGATGTCATAGCTGAGATGAACGAAGAAAACTGACACAATTGTAGTTTTCGAACAAAGCTTGCTCTCTGCTATGCAAGGTTTAAGTTTCTCTATCATGTATGGGCCCTCAAAGTAAACCAGGGCTTCATAGACAAGACGAGAAGGAAAGTTCGATATTGCACAACAGTTAGTTGGAATTGTGATTCTTCACTTTAGTTTGCGTCATAGCTGAGATGGGCGAAAAAAAATGGGATACTGTGCAGTTTTGCTCACAGCTGGTTCCTGGAGTTGTAGGGTATAAGAGTGAACACAGCCCACCGCCTCAGTGTCATAGGGTTCAGAGAAGCAACTGGCAAGTGAACCCACAGAAAAGATTCGACCACACCCGCTCATTCCCTTTGTCTCACTCCTCTCTGTCTCTCTCTCTCTCTCTCTCTCTCTCTCTCTCTCTCTCTCTCTCTCTCTCTCTCTCTCTCTCTCTCTCTCTCTCTCTCTCTCTCTCTGTGTCTCTCTCTCTCTCTGGTCTCTTTGACCTCTCACTCTTCCTCACACTCTCCATTTGTCTCTCTGTCTGTCACACTCTTGCTTCCTTCCTGTCTTTCCTTCTCTCTCTCCCATACACACACACTCACACCCTCTCTCTCTCTCTCTCTCTCTCTCTCTCTCTCTCTCTCTCTCTCTCTCTCTCTCTCTCTCTGTCGTTCACTCCTAAGTTTTTCTCCGAGTAGACCAAAAGCTAGCTGTAGGTAAACAGGAAGAGGAGGGTTGTTGTTGCCCCTTCCCCTACTTCTGATCTGCTGGCTATTCCAGCTCTTGCTGTGGCTGCTGCCGCCACCGCTGCTGCTGCTGTGTTTTTTTTTCTATCAAACCTTTTAAACAACGGCTTTTTTGTTCTATACTATTTGGGGGGGAAGAAAAAAACAACACAAGTGGAGCAACAAGAACAGGTTTCCCAACCCCAATCCACCCCACCCCACCCCACCCCACCCCTAACCCCCTGACGTAGGGTACAGCTGGGGTTGTTTATGTTCAGTTCTGGCTGTGCTCTGCTGTACTGTGCTGTGCTCGGCTCTGTTCTGCAATGGTGCTCTAACTGCTCCCTGGAAAACTTGCCTGAGCCTGTACTGTAGTCTCCTCCCAGAATTCCCAGAACAGTATGCAGCACGTGTCATGGTGTCTGTAGGCTGTGGGAGAAGAAGGCATGCATAGCACTGCACAAGTGTGTGTGTGTGTGTGTGTGTGTGTGTGTGTGTGTGTGTGTGTGTGTGTGTGTGTGTGTGTGTGTGTGTGTGTGTGTGTGTGTGTGTGTGTGTGTGTGTGTGTGTGTGTCTGTGTCTGTGTCTGTGTGTTTGATCGTGTCTGATCGTGAGCACGTGCGGTTGTGCATATGCTCACATCAGGGGAAACCACACGGTGTATTATTGCAGCTGTTATGTGCCAGTAACCTCTCCACGGTAACCTTGCAATTTGAGCATGCCTTCGAATAACTGTATGTTTTACACTGCTGATCCGGGGGGGAGGGTCATGTTTATGTACACAACACACTTTCTGCTGTGTGCGAGTGCGTCGGCGTGCATCGCTGACGGCCTTTGAGGAAATCCTTTAAAAATTAGCCTGTAGCCAGGGTCATGTTTCGTTCGGTTCACAACACACTCTCCGTGCTTGTGTCTGTCTGTATGTGTCACGGATGCCCTGTAATGGGAATTCAAAACAATAACCTGTATGTAGTGTCCTTTTTACAAACAATATACACTCTAAATATGTCCTTGAATCACTCTATCATTGCATGGACCAAATTAACAAATGGATGTCTCACAATTTCCTCCAGCTGACAAAAGATTGCTACTATCCTTGAAACGAAGGGACTGAAAGCAAGGGAAACAGTTAAAAAATCTTGGGGTCCTCATTGACAGTGACCTAAACTTCAACAGTCACATGAAAGCTATTACTAAGTCTGCATTTTATCACATAAAAAACGTCTCTAAATTTAGGGGCCTGATGTCTAAACATGATCTGGAGAAGCTAATACATGCCTTTATTTCTAGTAAAGTTGATTACTGTAACAGTCTTTTTACTGGCCTCCCCAATAAAACCATTAAACAGCTTCAACTTGTACAAAACGCAGCTGCAAGGGTTCTTACAAAGACAAGGAAGTTCGACCACATTACTCCAATTTTAAGATCGCTGCATTGGCTCCCAGTAAGCTACAGAATTGATTTTAAGGCTATGCTACTTGTGTTTAAATCACTAAATGGAATGGGACCCACATATCTACTGGATATGTTTCAGCTGTATGCACCAACTAGGTCACTAAGGTCAACGGAGAAGAATTTGCTGGTGATTCCAAAAGTCAAAACAAAGTGTGGAGAGGCAGCCTTTAGCTTCTATGCTTCAAAGCTTTGGAACCAGCTTCCAGATGACATAAAAAATGCACCCACTATTGATAGCTTTAAATCTAGACTCAAGACAAAGCTGTTCTCAGATGCTTTCCCCTAGCTTAAATTACTTATTCTTATTATTTTTATTTTTTATTTAATTTGTTTTATTTTATTTTATTTTATTATTATTTTTACCTTATGTTTTATCTTAATGTTTTTAAATGCTTTTTGACTCTAATTCATTTCCTTCTTTCTTCCCTGTTTCCTTTCATTTACATTTGTTAACTTTGTGAAGCACATTGAGTTGCACCTGTGTATGAAATGCGCTATATAAATAAACTTGCCTTGCCTTGCCTTGCCTTGGTTATAAATTACACATTTGAAGTAGGGCTAATATGTTTTGAATTATGCTTTTGGTGTCAACACAGTGGCAAGGACCAAGCCGTAAGGTATTACTAATGCCATAGTCGTGGTACTATAGTAGGCTAGTAAAATTGTTTCGGTGAATAGTAAAGCATTGCCTTTGCAAAACAGTGTGCTTTACAAGACTACTGAGAAATCCATTCGAAATAGCCTGCATGTAGTGTTGTCATGTTTACAAACACAACACACGTTCTGCTGTGCAAGCACGCCATGCATGTCAACATGTATCACCAACAGCCTTAAAATAGGAAAGCCTGCGCATGATATACAGAACATAAAAAGAAAAAAGGAAATCCCAGCCTTGAAAAGTAGCCTATACGTCAGGGTCGTGTTTACACAACACAACACTATTTCTGCTATGTGCGTTAGCGTGTATCACCGACGGCATTTTTAATGGGAAATCCTTTAAAAAAATAGACTGTATGTATTTATGCCCCATAGCTCAAAGCTGTTCCTCGTGTGTGTAATATTAAACTAGTGCCCTGTTGACACAGTGTGTTTAAACACACGTGATCTATATCGTGGGCTCGGGACCCAGCGACGGCCTGGGAAAGGAAAAGCGTTTATCCGCACATCTCATTTCCCTTCTTCTCCTCCCTGCTCTCTCCTCTCTCTTTTCTTTCTCTGGACTCCTCCCTCCCATTTCCTCTTCCATTGTGCACCCCCATTTTTCTCTCTCTCTCTCTCTCTCCTCTCTCTCTCTCTCTCCCCCCTTCTCTGGGTCTGTCAGTCTTTTCCTCTCTCTTCTCTTCCAAATTTGGCTTGTCTTGTTTCCGCGCCTCCATTTCTCAGCACCAGGCTGGAAGGCTGTGCACTGCCCACTCAGCAGTCTGCCTCCCCCAGCTGCAGTAAACAAGTGTGGGAGGAGTACCCTGCCCAGCCAGGGCCTACAGTAGGTGTGGTGGTGGGGAGAACAGCCACCCACTAAAAGACATTGGGGATCAGAGACGCTCCTCTGTGCGAACATCAACACCCCCCCCCCCAACCCTGATCGTCATTCTCTTTATATACACACACACACACACACACACACACACACACACACACACACACACACACACACACACACACACACACACACACACACACACACACACACACACACACACACACACACACACACATCCAACCTCCCTTTTAGTAACCTGACTCAACTGAGGTGTCTGTGGCTCAGCCTGTGTGTGTGTGTGTGTGTGTGTGTGTGTGTGTGTGTGTGTGTGTGTGTGTGTGTGTGTGTGCGTGTGTGTGTGTGTGTGTGTGTGTGTGAATCCCCCCTCGTCTAGTCTTCTCAGAAGTCGTCTATCCACAATGTTCCCCGTCCACCACCTCCCTCCCCCTCCCCCACACTCTCAACTTCTCTTTCATAGCCACAGCAGCCTTCCCAGTTCTAACCAGCCGAAGAGCAAGTAAACAAAGACCACAAATATATACACAAATGCATACTTGTACGCACGCACACACACTCGTTCTCTCTCTCTCATAATGGTCTTTTCCAGTAATGCTCCAAGATGCACATACACACACACACACACTTCCACAAACGTGTACACTCTTGCACATTAGTGTGTTGTGTGTGCCCTGACATATGCAAGCACTTACACACACACACACACGCACACACGCACACACACACACGCACACACACACACACACACACACACACACACACACACACACACACACACACGCACACACACACACGCACACACACACACACACACACACACACACACACACGCACACGAGCACACACACAACAAAGCACATTCCATCAGCATGTGTCTCCCCCCACACTGTTGTCTCGCGTTTGTTATGACTCTGTACATGATAAAACAAAGTGTGTAGGCAGGCAGCATGTGCTACAGCAAATCAGTCCAGCTGGCTTGGAAGGTATGGTAATCCTCCCCACCACTGGAGTTTACACTTTATAATAATGTCTGCTTAGTAAAGACTTAGTAAATAATTTACTAATGGTGAACGAAACTTTAACAAATGTTT
This sequence comes from Engraulis encrasicolus, assembly GCF_034702125.1. Taxonomy (NCBI): domain Eukaryota; kingdom Metazoa; phylum Chordata; class Actinopteri; order Clupeiformes; family Engraulidae; genus Engraulis; species Engraulis encrasicolus. The sequence goes on along the minus strand of NC_085864.1, from coordinate 44,675,914 downwards.
TTATCATTAACTAAGTTTTATTAATGCTTTATAAAATATCTACAAATAATATATACAAGATTTTACATACCTTACATATTTTATTCATTTACAAGCAATTTGTAAATGTTTGATAAATATAAGATATCAACATAACATTTCCTAGTCATTTACAAACATTTGTTAAGGTTTTGTTCATCAATAGTTAATTATTTATTAAGTCTTTATAATGCTTTTTTGCATCCATTATTACAAAGTGTTACCAAAAAGTCTGCCCTGGGTTCAGCTTCACCCTTGTCTTGTCGATACGGACTACCCATCAAACTGCACTACAAGCTGCATCTCGATCAGTGGTTGGAGGTTAGAGTTAGGGCAGGGAGGGTTTAGGTCTATGTTAACAGCCGACTACTAACAGTGGCTCAGTGTTGAATTAACATTGCAAAGTTTACTGTATGGACGGGATGGTTTGTTAAGCCTTCCCACCACTGGGGTTACCCGTAAAATCACTCGGGTTCCGCTGCATGTCTGTCCTGTCGTTTTGGTATTGCCTACCATCAAGCTGCACTACAAACTGCTCCTGAATCAGTGGTTACGTTAGGGTCAGAGATAGGGAAGGGGTTGGGGCTATGTTAAACTCATAAGCCCCTGATATAAATGTCCTGCTACCAGAGTAACAATGGCTAAGTCGTTAAGTTATTAAAGACTTTATAACGCCATCGTGTGTAGCTATGGAAGTGAAGTCTTTTCAGTGACTTGTATGCTGTTCCATTGGTGGAAGGAATGGTGGACACTGTGAAGGGGGTCAGCTCTATGGTCCCACAGCCTAAATGGTCCCAGCTTATTCCTGCTGCTCCATGTTCCCACAGTTTTACGAAATTATTCAAATGTAAGCCCTATGCTCTACAACTCCATGTTGCCACATTTCCAAGTAAACTAAGAGAACCAATATGCCTAAATGTAATGTTTAAAATCTTAGTGATGTGGGACCAATGGGCTGTGGAAACATAGACACGCTCCCCTGTGAAGCTAGTAGCCTACTGGTAGCTCATTTCGACACGAAGCAGCGCATGTCGACAGGACAACCTCCTCTGCCGCTTTTCCTCAAGCGTGTCAAAGGCGTCCATATGGCGGCCAGTTGCCAAGGTGCTCTCACGGCTTTTTATTTTTTTGTTGAGAAGGTCAGTCAAAGGCTTCTCATAAAAGAGGCCCATGAAAGGTGAGGTTTTGGAGAGTGGAGGTTTTTGGATGACTCAGTTAAAAAAGAATGGAGATATGAGATGGGTTTCAGGAGTGAGGAACGAAGGTGGGATGAAAATTCCGATTGTCTAGCCCTATTCGCATGTTTATTCAAAGTTTTATCTTTATTTAGCCGGCACTGTTATCTTGGTTTCATTTCATTTGTTTTAGGAGGCCATTGACCACCATGACAGTCAGGTTTGCAATGCACACATACACAACTTTGTTGTTGATGTAAAGCAAACGAGTTGGACGAGGACATGCAGGGACGTGTCGTTGTGTCCGTAGTTGGCCTTTGTCCTCCTATGATGTTTCTATACATAGTTTTGGCAAAGGACGCGCTCAACTTCTTAAAAAACGAAAGTCTTGGTACGTACCATGCACTGATGAAGGCTTGATAGCCGAAATGCGTTGGCTTTTTGGACATGGTGGTAATAAAAATAAATAATGAGACGCAGTTTGTGAGTGCGGATTTTTCTTCCTTAAGTTTCTATACATAGACCAGTTATAGGCAACCGGGATTCAATAGTGACAGTCCAGTGCCACATATTCCAAATGACCTGCTTTTACCTGTCCAATTCAACCAGGGGTAACACGGTAACACTTTATTTTAGGGATGCATCTATTAGCACTAATACATACAATGTGCCTGTATAAGTAACTTATAAGGCATGTACAAAGCAAAATCAAACATTTGTTAGGCATGTATTCGCAAATGTCTTGTTCATGCACAATAAGGGTTTTATTACCAATTTAACCTTAGTAAGGACCTAGTAGGCCTTAGCGTTTGCTTAGTACATGCCTTGCAGGTTACTTATGCAATGACAAAAAGACCAAAAAAAGGTCGGCGTCTGCGCCTTGAACTTAAAGCTCGTGTATTGCTTGGTGCGAGCACTGGAGACATTGAAAATGGACTAGCTCCGAAACGTCTGTCTCTCCAGTTAATCCTTAGACTTCTGTTGTATATTTTCGGCTTCAATACACTTTTTCACACAAGTCTTGTGTGCGCCTCCTTTTTTCCATTATTTTGAGAAGTTACTTATGCAGGCATTAACATTGTATGTATTAGTGCTAATCGATGTATCCCTAAAATAAAGTGTTACCGGTAACACTTTACAATAACTACCCAAAAAAAGCTTTATAAACACTTTATAAATAATGAACTAATTATCAACAAAATGTTTACAAATGTATGTAAATGGGAAAGAAATACTACTGTATGTTAACACAACAGACACAGCACAGTCTTATTGGTCCTGGAAGTTTATCCTCCAAAGACCAGAATGCATGAAACGACATAAAACTCACACAGTAGAAGTTGATTACCACTCCACTGTGCTGTCGAAGTTTGGTTCTTACTCATTTACAAACATTTGTAAATGCTTTGTTAAATGTTAATTATAATTAAATGTTAATAAAGTGCTTATTAAGCTTTTTTGGGTAGTTATTGTAAAGTGTTACCCAACCAGGTGATCATTCAACCAAGCAGTAGCCTGGTTGAATCGGACAAGTAAAAGCAGATGATTTGGGATATGTATTAACTGATGAATCTAGGTGCACCATTATTGACAAAGACTGTAGAAGAAAATTGGACAGGGCGAACTCGCTTCTTCCAACGGGAGAGCGATGATGCTCATTTTTGTTGGTCACCAGCTATTGTGCAGACTCAAAATCAGCTCGATGGCATTTTAAGAAAGCAGTAAATCTTGTGATAGCTGTGCCCCAAGCAATGTCTTGCAAGCGAACGATATGCACATGTTTCATTAACAAAAGTCTGGTGTGAAGACTTTGCTTCTTCTGTGGTTTACTGGCATGATGGTCAATGTATGTTTCGTGTGGTCTTCGTCTAAAGACGCAAGGCTTTGCCCAAAGCGATGCTGGGATGGTGAAGAAACTCAGAAAGGAGAGGGAGAATAAGGAAGTGGAGGAGGAGGAGGAGGAGAAGAAGAAGGAGAAATTCAGCGTCTGGGCAGCCGGCCGGCTAGCATAGGTTTTCTCTCTCTGCTCCACTTTGAGGACCTGAAGCTTGTTGACTCATGGAAAACGCCTGAGCCCTTCTAGGTCAGCGACAGGCTAGTCTGGTCCTGTTCTCTTCACAGCTGAGCACGTTACTCCCTCTCTCACTTCCCTTTCCCCTCCACCTCACTTCTGCTGTTTGTGCGTTTCAGACTCACATACACGCACAGTCTGTACAGTCTGTGGCTGCTTTTGCTGCTGCTGGTGTTGATGAGAATGTTTCTGTTTTAGCTGTGGCAGCTCCTGTCCTTGTGAGATATGTTTGGCTTTTTTATTTAGTTTGAAAAGGGAGAGGCTTGTTTGCTCCAGAACATTCTTTCAATTACTGGAGGGGGAATGAAAGCCTTTCATCGTCAGGTGCACGTCAAGGAGTGTGAAACAAAATGGAGAGCGCCGCCGAGGTTCTCTCTCTTATCTTGTTTCTGTCAGCATGTCAGTGTGTCTCATGCGAAAGCACACGCACACGCACACGCACACGCACACGCACAGGCACACGCACAGGCACACATACACAGACACACACACACACACACGCACGCGCACACACACACACACACACACACACACACACACACACACACACACACACACACACACACATATTCACACACACACACACACACACACACACACACACACACACACACACACACACACACACACACACACACAGTGCAACCCATCCTGTACACTCTCCTCAAGACAAGCAGCCGCTCTGGCAGCCTTGCAGCATCAGCCTCAGCTTGAAATGCCAAAGTTAGTGTGAGGATACGCCAAAGCCGTGACAGCACCATCTGAAAGAGAATCTAGAAATAAAAGGCTCTTGGCGGATGGTGGAGTATAAAAAGGAAAGTGACAGACACAGCGCTTCCCTAATTTGGGTTTATTTACTGCAAATGATTTACCCACACTTCCACTTAAAAGCCAACATAATTGTGTCGCAAAAGTACCTGTACTATATAAATGTTGTAAATGTAAATGTTGACAATGTTGTACTGAAGTGATAAAATTGCTATTTGAATTTCTCCACGATAAATGGTTAGAATCCAAAATCGGAAGCGAGATTGTATGAATAAAGCATGTTCTGACAGAATTGGCAACCATTGAAAGTTCCACATATACGATATACCCATTCTGACCAACTTTCTCTGACACTACGTTCTACCCCCATTCCATTGAGGTCATATTACATAGCCACCGTTGCAGCACATCCATGACAATTGCATCTCAGTACACAAAAGCACGCACAGCCCTAACCCTGTTACAAACCTATGGTTTGCTTAGCCCAATTCTGCTCTTCTAACTGTCATGGTCATAACTCTGGTTATACAGTGAGGTCAAAGGGGAAGCACGGGTGAAGTAAAGAGGCCACCGCTCGGGTAATCTACAGTTCATGTCACCATCGCTACGCTAACACATAGCCTTCAGTCATGTCCGTCTGACCACGAATACACACGACACCCGGGAGGACCCATCAGGAGGAGGTCAGAGGGGACACCTCTTGGCTGTCAAAGACATCTAGCCGCTGCAGAGTGACCTGTGAACACAGACAGACATACAGACAAGGAGACAGACAGACAGGCCAGGGGCAGGGGGCCCTGAAAATAGTCAAACAAAGCTAGCCTCTGTGGTATGATCAGACAGACAGGCAGGCAGACCTGAAGGCGGTGAAAGACAGTTAGCTGGTGTAGTATGACTGTGAACATAGGTAGATGGAAAGACAGACAGACAGATAGACAAGTAGGCCACTGAAGATAGTCAAAGACACTCGGCCGGTGTAGTGTGACTGTGAACACACACAGACAGACAGACATACATGTACAGGTAGGGGGCCCTCTGGTGCGACCTGTGAACACAGGCAGACAGATAGACAGACAGACAGACAGACAGACAGACAGACAGACAGACAGACAGACAGAAATATAGTACATGTACAGGTAGGGGGCCCCTCTGGTGCGACCTGTGAACACAGGCAGACAGACAGACAGACAGACAGACAGACAGACAGACAGACAGAAATATAGTACATGTACAGGTAGGGGGCCCCTCTGGTGCGACCTGTGAACACAGGCAAACAGACAGACAGACAGACAGACAGACAGACAGACAGACAGACAGACAGACAGACAGACAGACAGACAGATGAGGGCCCCTCAAGGGCCCCGTGCCCCAAAGCCCTAGTGACCCAGATCTAGTGGTGTGAGCAGGAGCAGCATCTCCTCGGATCTCACACGCGAGTGCTAAGGCAGCGGCCAGACATGCTGTCTGCGGAGCCAGGCTATATATATATATATATATATATACTGGAGCCAGCACATGCCTGTATGTGAAGGCAGAACAGCAGCGGTGTTAGTGACCGCGAAACCTAAATTGTGTGCGTGTGTGTGCGTGTGCGTGTGCGTGTGTGTGTGTGTGTGTGCGTGTGTGTGCGTGTGTGTGTGGCAACGATGTTGGTGGCCAGTCCATGGAACTTACCTGGGGAGGTTGGAGATGCACCTGTGAGGCTGTATGGCCTACATTTGTACCAGCAGCACTAGTTTAGTAGTTTCAGAACAACCATGGTGGCTGTGAAGCCTTGTTCTTCTTCCTGTGTGTGTGTGTGTGTGTGTGTGTGTGTGTGTGTGTGTGTGTGTGTGTGTGTGTGTGTAGCTGTGTACTGTATGTGTTTGTAGCTCTGTGGGCGCATTCAGGCCGACTGAGAACCGTGCCGGTGCCAGTTCCCGCTCCTAATCGCGAACCGGCCGTCGTGTTCACGCCACAGATTTTAGTGTTCGCAATGCGAACCGCAAAATACTAGGTTTTTCTCTGCAAACCTTTACGACAACTTGGCCGTCAGCAGGTTCATCCGGGTAACACACAGTCACGTGCGGAAAAGTTCAGAGTCCGGTATGAACGCGGGTGGTTTGCAGATGAGCACTTAAGTGCGAAACGCGACGGGTGCGGGCACCGGCACCGGCAACTGGCACCGTTCTGGTTGGCCTGAAAACCCTATGTGTGTGTGTCTGTGTGTGTGAGTGTGTGTGTGTGAGAGAGAGAGAGTTTGCGAGACTATATATTAGCGCCAACAGTAGCGCCAGAGAGAGTAGAGAGAGAGCGGTTCCATTGGCCCATTGTTTCCGGGTTCTATTATTGGGGGGTTAATCCCCCTTTAGGCAGACCAAGGCAGACCTGGACTGTTCTATTCAATGCTAGGAGCATTATGACACGCCCCTTTAGGCAGACCGGAACCTGGTCACGTTAGGTGCCCATAGAAACCTATTATGTTGGCATATCTCTATACTTAAAGAATCTCTGGTAGCGCTACAGTAGTTGTCCATGAAGCCCAAGAGGGCTAGCAGGCTGGATGGGTGTCCTCCTCGACCACTCTCCTCTATGTTTAGCTGACATTAATTACACAAGAACAGGGGCGGCGCAGAGGGGGGGGGGGGGGGGCATAGGGGCCAGGAACCCCCGGCCTCACCACCTGTGGCTTTCGATTGGCAAACATCTTGTAGGGGCCCCATTCTACGATATTTCATGGACCCAACGCCTCTGACACATCTCCCGCCCCCCCCTGTCCCAATACCAGTGCTCCGCCCCTGCTCAAGAAGGAACAAACCAGCTCCTTGTTTAAGCTGGGCCGCAGGACTCCTACTATCTTAACGGGCTGTTCCCATCTCGGTCTGCCATCTACTATCTCTTATCTCTCTTCTCTCCTCTCTCCGCAACTTTGTGCACGTCCTCGTCTATAATTACACCCATATCAATCGGGAGCCTTTTGTGGCCTCACATTGAGGCGGAAGAAGACGGTAGCGTCTTAGTGCATGTAGTCCCACTGGAGGGCAGAGTCACTGTTTGCCCAAAAAACCTCAACTACATCATAGCAAACATTGCTTTTGTGGTGGTACTCGTCCAGGCTAGTTGGCCACTTAAGGCTTGAACCTGTGACCTCCCAATTACAGCAACAGTTCAGCTTGGGAGGACAGGCACGATACTACTGAGCTTAAGGTCTTGGCCCATAGCTCAACTGTACCACATTTGTATAAAGCTTTGGGAGGGACTTGTATCGTTGTACCACTGAAATGCCAATTGGCATCTGTTACACTTTAATAGTACGTTGTTTCAAGAAGGAGGCCGCACCTTGCATAGTAGTGTTTTTATTGCAAGGTGCGGCCTCCTTCTTGAAACATTGAATTTGAAATTTGGGCCAGCACCCTCAAAGATTTAAATAATTAAGAGTGATGCCTGCTCCAAGAAGAAAATTGACACTTTAATAGTGCTAAATACTTTACGATTATAATAGGGTACCATTTTGGTTACAACTAGCTAATAGCAGTGGCTCTGTGTTTTAGGGGGTTAATTGCTGAAAAGTAGGTGAGCGCCATGTTTGGTGTTGTTGCTTTTCCTGCCTCTCGTCCCTAGCCTGTCTCACTGTCGCGTGACTCTCTTTGTGTGTGTATCCATCAGCTAGGGTAGGAAAGAGAAGTGAAGACCAGATTAGAAAAAAACAAATCTGCCCAGGAGGCAAAAAGCGCTGTTGCCATTATTCAGCATGTTCCAGCCTCCCACCCCCTGTCACCAAAGGCCCTCTAGTTGTTGACACACCGTCTAGTGGTCTCTTCTCTCTCATGACTGCCACAGACTTGCGTGATAAAAAAGCCCAAACTAGTTTTTCTATGTGCTCTCTTCTAGGGCTGCACAATTAATCGAAAATAATTGAAAATCGTGATCAAATCGTGAAATCGAAGTCATGATTTTAATCATGATTTTTGCGTGGCAATAGTGACCAACCTTTGAGACCCTCCTTGAAGCCAGAACATACTGACAGGCTATTGTTTCTGGCCAGAAATCTGTCCACCTAAGTTTCATGCTATTGCCTTTACATAATTATTACAATTCATTTTATTTTGCTCATCTGGTATATAATTCATTCTATAATTTTCAAAAAAATCTGCAAAAAATCAATAATTGTGATTAATAATCATGATTACAATTTTGACCAAAATAATCGTGCTTATGATTTTTTCCATAATCGTGCAGCCCTATACTCTGTGTTAGTTCCTTACCTCCATCAGCAACTTTCGTCCTCGAATCAACACACAGTGGTTTCTGTTTACCAAGTCACTTTGAAAACTCAAAGCGAAGTCTACAAGTCCCCAACGTGCTCTCAGCTCTCACACATCACACACTTGCAGGTGCTGCACCAAAAACCTTTAAACTGAAACGAAATTATGAAGGTCCGCACTCACACTGATAGATGCTCTCAAAATTGAGCTTAATAGCCCAGCATTTTGGACACGTCCTTCATATTAATTATTTCTTCTTATTATATATTATTTTTGATTGACAAAAGTCAAAGCAAAGTGTGGAGAGGCAGCCTTATGCCCCGTGTACATCAAGCGCTACCAACGCGACCGGGTAGCTGGGGTAGTTGAAGAAGTTTCGCCATGAATTCGTTTTATTCGCTCTGGACGCTGCACTGACATGTTTGATTCAGCTAATCACATAACGGCTCTGTCTTGACAGCCTGGGACATTCCTCGATATGAACGTTCCGATTGGTTTTCGCCGAACAGCGTCATAGCGAATTCGCTTAAGATTAGCTTGAGTTTAATCGTCAAAAGTCGCCCTGGTCGCTCAAGAAGCTTCGCCCCTGGCGAATTCGCTCCGGTAGCGCTGGTCGCGCACCCTCCATAGAGAATGAATGACTTCCGTCGCTTCATTCGCGTTGGTCGCTCCCGATGTACACGGGGCATTAAGCTTCTATGCTTCAAAGCTTTGGAACCAACTTCCAGATGACGTAAAAAATGCACCCACTATAGCTTTAAATCTAGACTTAAAACAAAGCTGTTCTCAGATGCTTTCCCCTAGCGTAAATTATATATCATTCTTATTTTTTATATTTATGTTTATTTTATTTATTTATTTTTTTTACCATATGTTTTATCTTAATGTTTTAAATGTTCTTTGACTATAATTTATTTCCTTTTTGTTTCCTTCTGTGTTTTTGTGAAGCACATTTAGTTGCACCTGTGTATGAAATACGCTATACAAATAAATTTACCTTGCCTTATTATATATTATTTTTTATTAATTATTATTATATTTAGAGACTTCTAATGTATACCAGCGTCTCCACAGAAGGTCGTACTGTAACTACTGCCAATCCAAGTGTGATGGCTGAGACACTACCCTACCGTTAAACGACATATTTTGAAGACTTGTTTTGTCATATGACACCTCTCCTCGGCACACCTTCATCTCCACATCTCGAGGGCGCCGTGGGACTGTTAGTCTAACCGTCACCCTGGAGGCTTCTTGCCATCTTCCCTCCCTCTCTCAATCTTTCGCTCTATCCCTCCCTCCCTCCCCTCCCTCCCTCCCCTCTCTCCTTCCCTACCTCCACAACCTTTGCTCTAATTAGAGGTGGTAAACGATGAGTGCTGTTGGGGCAAGGTGGGGTGGGGTGGGGTGGATGGGTGGATGGCTGGGGAGGCAGGGAGGTTGAGGCAAGGAGTTCATTCTTGCCTTTAACAAGCAGAGTGAAATGAGTGGAGCGAGGGGGCGGGGGGCGGATTGGGGGTACGGGGAATGATTAGGCATTCTTGAGATGGGAATTTCTCGGAAAGTCACAGCAGCGCAGGCAGCTTGGATTACGATTGCAATTTGCATTTATAAACAGGTTTGCTCTCCGTTATGTTTGCTTTAACACAATTTTAAAGTTGTGCAAAGTTCTGGTCTCGCTTTTGAGTGTCATACCTACATCTCTATCTATTATTTCACTATACCTTCCCATTTCTCTTGGTTTGACTTTCTCTTTCTCTCAACCCAACCCCCCCCCACCCCACCCGCCCTCCCTTCCTCTCTCTCTCTTTCCCTCCCTCCTCTCTCTCTCTCTCTCTCTCTCTCTCTCTCTCTCTCTCTCTCTCTCTCTCTCTCTCTTTCTGTCTCTCTCTCCCTCTCTCCCTCTCTCTCTCTCTCTCTCTCTCTCACCTCCTCTATATATCTTCCTACCCCCCCTCTCCCTCTCTCCGTGTCTCTATCTCTTTATCACTCCTCAGTCTGCTTTTAGCTTTGTATTAGGTATTTGTTTACACGCCGAACCAGAGAGCCAGACAGAACAGCGTGTGCTAGCTCGGCTCTGGGTCTTGAGCGAGAGCAGAAGTGTTATTATGCAAGCTTGTCCTCTCCACCGCACTCTTCCACCACCACACTGCTGTAGAAAGTTGATGTCAGGCAATTAATCAACCGGCAAAAGAGGACTCCACCCACATGTTGTTGGTTTCACACAGGGAACACTTTGGTAGACACTTGACTCTTGCCTGCTCTCGCCTAAATGGGCTCTCTCTCCAGTCCGTGCTTGCACAGTAAAAGAAAAAAAAGTGGAGTGTGAATTCAACTCTTTTATAGTACTTTGTGACCAAATCCACTCGTGTTTACATGTATCTCATGCAACTGAACTCACGTGATATTTTTCTCCTCTTTCTGTCTCTGTCTCTGTCTCTGTCTCTGTCTCTCTCTCTCTCTCTCTCTCTCTCTCTCTCTCTCTCTCTCTCTCTCTCTCTCTCTCGCTCTCCATCGCCTGTTCTCCCTCCAGCTTCCAAACATGTTTGGTGACCTTCGCTCCACGTTCATCGCTCTCATGATCGGCTCCTACGCCTCCTCCGCTGTCACCTTCCCCGGAATTATGGTGCGCATCCATCCTCTCTCCTGTTGCTAATGATGTATCGCATTCGCATGTACTGTACAACACACTCACCCACACACACACACACACACACACACACACACACACACACACACACACACACACACACACACACACACACACACACACACACACACACACACACACACACACACACACACACACACACACACACGCACGCACACACACACACGTGCATACGCTGTCATGACAACAGCACAGCAGCATTAATGTGATTGGCTGTGTGGTGTGTGTCCACAGGTGATCTACAACTTCGGCGTGGCCCTCATCACCATCCTCCTGGTGTGGGCCGGGGGTGCCGGCCTCGTCTTCATCAACTGCTTCTTCAACTGGCCCCTGGAGCCTTTCCCCGGCCCAGAGGACATGGACTACACGTAAGTAGAGTAGAGTAGTAGAGTAGAGTAGTAGAGTAACTTTATTAATCCCCAGAGGACATGGACTACACGTAAGTAGAGTAGAGTAGTAGAGTAGAGTAGTAGAGTAACTTTATTAATCCCCAGGGGGAAATTCAGGTATCCAATAGCTTACCGTACATAAATACACAAATAAACAAATGCCCACATGGACATTTCAAGACACAAATAACACAGGAATAGTCAGGGAGGTGAAAATAAAAAAAATTAAAATACTAAAAATAAAGAATGTGAAAATGTAATATGTAAAAAGTGTAGCAAATGTAAAAAGGTAATTGTGCAATTACCTTTGTGCAATTGTGCAATTAAGGGGCCATAGGGCGTGAATAATCCCTTTTGAAACAGCCCTGAGGATAGGTTATTGCGGCTGCACATACTACTCACACAGAACTTGTGCACCTGACCTGGGCAACATTTTTGCAGTTGCAGTTTTTTAAACTAGCAGAGAGAGTAGAGAGAGGACATGGACTACACGTAAGGGGCCACAGCAGAGAGAGCAGAGAGAGGACATGGACTACACGTAAGGGGCCACAGCAGAGAGAGCAGAGAGAGGACATGGACTACACGTAAGGGGCCATAGCAGAGAGAGTAGAGAGAGAGAGGTTCCATTGGTCCACTGTTTCCGGGTTCTATTATTGCAAGGTGGAGGGGGGGAAATCCGCCTTTAGGCAGACCTAAGGACTCTTCTATTCAGTGCTAGGAGTATTGACACGCCCCTTTAGGCAGACCGGAACCTGGTCATGTTAGGTGCCCATAGCAACCTATTACATTGGCATATCTCTATATACGTACTTAAAGAATCTCTGGCCATAGGGCGTGAATAATCCCTTCGAAACAGGCCTGAGGATAGGTTATTGCGGCTGCACATACTACTCACACAGAGCTTGTGCACCTGGCCTGGGCAACATTTTTGCAGTTGCAGTTTTTTAAACTTTGTTCATGTCTTTAAAAGGTCATTGAAGATAGCCTCTGGAAAAATGGTAGAGTCATTTCTCATTAAAAAAAATGACAAGAGGCCAACGCTACACAATTGAATGCAAAATATGCATATCTGCAAGGTGTACAAAAAAGAAGAGCACTTAATATGGACAGTGCATGAATACATAAATAATATCCCGTTCATATTGCAGAACTAAAAGGACACAAACGCAGCAATATTTTTTCCTCTACATTCCCCCATTTTTGTGGATGTCATTCATTTTTTTGTTTATTTCATTGTTTTTGCCTTTAGTGTCAAGATCAAGTTCAGCTGGCTGGGCTTTGACCACAAGATCACAGGCAAGCAGTTCTACAGGCAGGTGACCACCGTGGGCAGGCGGCTGAGCGTGGGCAATTCCCTGAAGCAGCACCCCAAAGACCTGGCCACTCAGGAGGGCAACAAGCTGTGTCTCTCCACCGTGGACCTGGAGGTCCAGTGCAAGGGCCAGGAAGAGAGTAAGTGTTGGCTTAATAAGTCACACCACAGTGTTAAAGGAATCTTTGAGCAATGAATGTTCTGAAGAATGTTGGGCTCCATAGAATATATCATGTGGAATTTTAGAGTCTTTCATTGTTGTGGAACTATTTTAATAGAATGTTCTCACACACAGAGTTACCATTCCCAACCAGCTCTAACAGACACACTTGAACGGCCCCATACATCATGGCAGTTCAAAGAATAAAATAATCCCAGTATGAATCACACCTACATGGACTTGGATTAGCCCCATCTATTTTTGGCGCAAACATCAAACAATATTCTGCTACATTGTCCTTTAAAATTGGTATCTATTTTTCAGAACATATCGCTAAGGCTTTCTTTTTTTGTTGCATGCCACTTTCTGGTGTGGTGACTTCACTGCCTGTCACTGATGCGGGTCACTGAAAATTGCACATCAAGTGATTTCTGTGCAGGTGAAAAGTCAGGGAACTGACAACTCATATCTGTTCTGTTGTACTGTTTCTCACCGGTTGAAATGACCTTGACTGGTCTGTTGTTTCTTGTAGACAAGAGTGGAATGAGGTTTGTTTTTCTTTCTCTTCAAAACATTCCCACTTTTCAGGGTGAACTTGATATGTTGTGTTCTACTATCTGTGCTGGGTTACTGGAAGATTTCCCCTGGTCTATCCCTGAGGTTAAGTTGATGCTATGGTTTGGTCTCTATTCTTGACAAAACAGGCCCCATCTCAAAAACAGAAAGGGACACAAAGTTCCTGAATCTGCCTTTTCATCCAGATCTACTCTAAAGTAAATGTCCCCCCCTGTCCCAATGTTCATTACCCCTCTATAGATTCCATGAAAATCAAACTCATAGTCTTTGCGCTGTAACAGCCAGGTACACAGACTCAACAACCTGCAAAGAACACCTCCCCTGCTTGGCAAAGGCACTGTAACCTGGAACACCAAGTTCCCTTGGCAAAGACCAAGAATGCATTGAATTGAGTACCACTTCAGTTCAGAGTATAAATACAGTTAATTAATAATTAAATGAGAATGAAAAAACAGCATTCATTGTAATGCCGGTTCATTAAGGTCTTATGAGTTTGTCCACTTCAAGCCATCAAGTTAGGGCATTGTTTTCACAGAAGCTAAATGATCAAACACAGCAGGACACGGACTGTAATCATGATTAATCTGGCCCCAACAGTGAGCAGTGAAATGGTCTCCCTCACCTTCCTCGACGAATGAAACGTCAATAAATCTGATTTTCTTTTATTTTTAAAGCGCAATAATTTGGCCGGTGACCGTAGTTAAGACAGACAGGGACAGGCATGGTCTGTTCAGGTCTATTCAAGGAGAGTTGCAGGCTACACAAACAAAATGATTTACTTCTTGAAAACTCTAGCTTGTTGCCATGGTAGCGTGGCTCCTCAGTTGTCTCTGCCTTGGTAACTTGGCAGACGGAGTGTGGGGGTGGGGGGTGGGGGTTGGGGCTCCTTAACACCCCATTCAATGACAGTGTTTGGGGCACGAGCCAAAGTTGCTGTGCCAGCGACCTGTCTTGTCTCGTCGTGAGGTAACATACAAAGAAAGACCTGGCTGCCATCTACTCAGTGCCCCGGCAACTGGCTGTAACCAAAACACAAAACAGGCCAAAACCAGATTAAAATATATATATAAAAAAGTAAAACAAGAGGAATGTAAATATTTCAGGGAGCCAATCCAAAATCCCATGGGCAGCGGATGCCTTACTGTGAAGCACACTGGGAAACCTTGGCAGCCATTGGAGGGGGGCCATGTTTGGGGTTAATTGTCATGGATTTTGTGTCAGTGTTGTGGACTGATGGGGGGCTGCAAGGCAATGGGGGGTGGGGGGGTGGGGGTCACTAAAAAGCTACAGTAAGCCGCATTATGCACGCACGGGATCCAGTATATACACTTTGGCACCACTAACCCAGAAACATACCAAAGCATTACCCACTCTGGCGTCCTGTTGCGATTCACTACTTTGTCTAGTTGAGCTACCAATGGGTTTGGTGGCCCAGTTCGACGGGCAGCTCATATCGACACGCCGGTGGCATCATAATAAACCTGACCTCCTCACCTCCCCTCCCCGCAGGGTGACAGAAGGGCCTTTAACCCCCAGCGGGGGGTCTCTTTTCTTAAAACTTGGGGTCTTTTCGGACCCAACAGAGCGTGCAATCCGCCGTGAGCGTTTTCCTAGAATCCTTAAAATTCTGGAGCGTGTCCAGAGCCAAGTTTGGAAGGTCGTAGGGGCCATGTTTTGAGGAGGGAGGGGAGGGAGGGGGGTTAGTGAGGTGGGGTGCAAGGGAAGTGGTCAGTCAGGCCAAATTTAGACGCAGTGGGGGAGGCAATGGTCACTCCAGACAAACTTTTGAAGTGTGTTAGTCCAGGCCAAGTCCGGAGAGGGGATGAGGGGCTGGTTTGTTTAATAACACAGCTGGGGAGGCTGCAGCTTTTCTGTGTAACGATAAAAAGAAGTAAAACATTTTTGCACACCAGGGGTGAATTTCTCGAAAGTGTAGTTGCTAATTATGGAAGGGGTCATTTGTCCCGGGCTCAGGTGGAGAGGGGGCCAAAAATTGGGTTTCCATTATATTTTATGTATTGGATGCGTGGTCCTTTCAGATGCCTTTGTCCTGGGCCCAGCAAAAGCTGTCAGCGGCCCTGATGAAATGTCAGTAGTGGGGACTGGGTACACTGGTGTAGAGGGTGGGGACTCCACAGTGTCAACCCTTATAGGCTTGTCCTCCAGACCCATACAGCCATACATCACAGTGCCCATCCAGCACAGTGTATTTATTTTCCATTACCACACCTTCCCAGTGCCTCTCCCTCCCTAATAGAGCTGCAGTCTTCAGCTGGATGTGGCCACTGGAAACTGGCCCTATGTCATATCCTGCAAGACACACTCACACTCACTTCGGCACAGTGTGTATAGCTGAAGCTAGCCACCTCTCTGTACTGTGATGAATGAAGCACTCTTCTAAGGAGAGAGAGAGAGAGAGCGAGAGAGAGAGCACGAGTGAGCGAAGGAGTACAGTAGAGTTATCATAGTGGGTGGAGCACATTGTATGTAGCCATATTTTTATTAATCCTAACGGAAATTAAGGAGAGAGAGAGAGAGAGAGAGAGAGAGAGAGAGAGAGAGAGAGAGAGAGAGAGAGAGAGAGAGCGTAGTAGAAGAAGAGAAGGAAGAACAACTGAAGTCCGGGGCAGATTCCTGGAATGCTGGGTAATAAAATGGGCCAGTGAAGCTGGTGCAACCATAAAGAAAAGATTGTTTTACCATACGCCCTCATGCCACACGAGCGAGCCCCCACGTTGAACAGCAGCTGGTGCAGGTGGATCATTAACCCAGGCCTGGCTCCAGTGCTCCTGGTCCTGCTGCCGTGCCGACCGTGCTGAAGGCTTTGCGGAGTGTTGCCTAGCCATCTGAAGGCCCGAGGAGCAATTTTCCGTCCGAACATACCGTAGTCACTCTCTGATCAAACAACACTCGAGGAGGTCCACCCAGCCTGAACGCTGTGGGTCAGCCAGTTCAGCGTGGTACTTTTCCACGAGAGACTACCCTCCTATGATAGCTAAAAAAAGGCCCATGTGAATCTGAAAGTGTTGAAAGAGTTGCAAGACATAAAACAACACTAAAACTAACTCTCAACATTTCATATGGGTTCCAAGGAAGCGACATACTTGATGGACCAATAGAACATCGATTGGCCTTCCTAAACTGCCCATTGCCTCTCATTCAATAAAAACTTAAAGTCCATCAAAGGTTTTTTCTGAGTCTCACCCAAATATGAATGACTACGATTGGGAGCTCCGGGTACAGAGTGAACCTGATGAAGCAATAGCGAAACGCGTTGTTCACCAAATAAACTACCAGCAAAGATACCAGTGTGCGGTGATTCATCCTTCATTTACTTAGCTCCGGGTGCTTGTTTATAACCTTATTCTCAACACTTAATACTATTACAGCTTGGTGAAATGGACAGATTATTTATTTGTCTCAATTAACCCATCATATTTCCCATCCGTTGAAGGCATAAACTCCTTCAAGGTGACCTCACGGGGGACCTCCGGAACAGCATTTGCTCCTACGTGCTCAACAGTTTACCAAACTTATACCTTCTCTTATTCTTCTCCTTTCCTGTTCTTCTTCTCTCCAGGGCAGTCCTTCGGGAAGAGCATCTTCAGTCCCATCTTCATGCTGAGCCTGATCACCATGTGTGTCACCCAGCTGCGCCTCATCTTCTACATGGGAGCCATGAACAGCATCCTGGAGAACCTCACAGACAACGACATCACCACAGGTATGTAGCATCTGGGAGTGTGTGTGTGTGTGTGTGTGTGTGTGTGTGTGTGTGTGTGTGTGTGTGTGTGTGTGTGTGTGTGTGTGTGTGTGTGTGTGTGTGTGTGTGTGTGTGTGTGT
>NC_085864.1:44568690-44648690 GCF_034702125.1 Engraulis encrasicolus | reverse complement strand
ACTGTTATTTTAATGTTATTTTCATTGTTTTTTATTTTTTGTGTATGTGTTTTTCACCAGATGAGGCATCTGGTATTTTACAGTAATAATTTCATCCAAGGTGTTTTACCTGCAATATGATCCCGTTCAAGCTTTCTTCTGTCTGACAACAATGCGTGTTATTTTTAAAAAAAGATAAAAATCGAAGATGTTCTACACATTAAAGACGTTTCAAAGTAAGAGTTAGTCTGAGGACAAGGACAACCCTTTGCCGCCATCTCTCCATAGTTCTGCATTATTCTATTGGAGGTTACAGATGTTAGGATTTGATGTAGCAATAAGTGCTTCTGTGAGCCGCCTGGATATAGTTTACAGTGCTGGTATCCACTACCACTGTCTTACAACCTCAAGTGCATACACAGAAGCATGCCTGCTATGTAAAGGCAGAACAGGTCTAAGGTTTTGTGTATTTGCATAAGAAGATGTAGATTTTCTCATCATCTGAATGGTGCTTATTTTTTTTAGCAATCCCAGGTCTAATAACAACACATGCTCTTTGTACAGTGCTCAAGCTAAAAGGGGTTATCAGTTCTCGTTCCTTTTATACTGAGAGCCCAAATTCATGTTTCAGATGAAACATACTTGAAGAAACTTGAATATTATATATATAAACAATCAGAAGAAAAGGGAGCTGAAAATAAAGATGCATGAATATCTGCATTTATTTCTTGATGCGCTGCACACTGCTGTACTCGTGAGGTTGAAATACAGTGTTCAGTGGAAGCACATAAAAGGTGTCGCTCCTGAAAAGCCAACAGGCAGCAGGAAGTAGTTTACTCAACTGTAACTCACAGAAGCGCTTCCAAAGACGGCTGTACAGAAGTGTCAAACGTGTTACATGGAAGAGTGCCATTGCAAAGGTTTTTTTTGTCCGCCCCAGGCCACTCTCCACTGTCCACCCATATTTTAAACCATGGTCAGGCCCTAGTGGTGTCTTTGTCCCCTCACACAGTGGTGCGTAGGCCTACACGTCCCCACTGGACCTGTTTTCCTGCAGCTGACTCAAGGCCAGTGCAGTGCAGTGCGGAGTGGTACCCGTGCCGAGGGTACCAGTCACCACCCAGCAGATCTCGTGTGAATAAAAGAGAGACGAGAATGGCACAAACAAACGCACTTTAATATCTCACCAAGTGTCCGATACTACTTCCTTTTTTGTCCCAATTGATGTCTCGTGATGAATGTCATTACTTGTTGTTACGCACAGTCAGAAGCCTTCAGGTAATTAGGTGAGATATACTAGACAACAAAATATGGATTATGCGAAATGTTTGTTATTTTTGTATTCACAGAGAAAATACAGTTGTATGCTTGCGCTCTCCATCAACACGCACGCACGCACGCAACCAAGCACGCACGCACGCACACACACACACACACACACTTTTTCTATTCACATAGTTCCTTCATGTTCAGGTCATCGGCCCTTATCTTAAATCAACAAGCGTGTGGGGGAAGCATTTTCCTGTCGCACTCTCGCTGTCATTCTCTCTCTCTCTTTTCCCGTCACGTGCACTGCACACCCTCGTGAGTCTGCACAGAAGAAACAGGTCAAGTCAATCGCAACCACTTACCCAGGACCCATAGCCTCTATACTTCTATTGCATGATAAGTTGTGGACGAATTGGACTGTGTAGGTTAGCATGCATGTGTCCCAGAAGGACAGCTTTAACTAGCTTGAACATGCCTAGACATTGCAGGTGAAAGAAAAGAAATTAAAAGAGAAAAATGATGCAGTACTGTACTCCGGCGCTATGAATGTGGGTTTATGGTTTTCATTCCCTCAGAAATGGGAGATTCAGCACTTTTTTCACTGCCATACCTTAAATGGTCACCCTCTTTTTTTTTTTTTTTAAGAAAAAACAACAACAACATATTCAATTGTAAATGTGACATGTTAACTATAGCCCTTGTTTTTAAATGACATTACGTAGCTCTGTCCTGGTTTGAACGTTAAAAAAAGCTATTTTGATGGGGATAGTGACCATATTCTGTCATGAGTCATCATTTTAAACTCCATTTCCCCCCTATTTTTTGTATCATGTGCATTTTGATTATTCTGATGTTTTATTTGTTTTTCTTTTATTGTTTCTTTTTGTTTTTGTTTTTGTTTTGATGTGTCAAAATATGTTATGTCTTTCTATGATATAATTTTTTTTTGTCATCATGTATTACAGTAGCTGTTGTTGACATTTTCAGTAATTGTATACACATAAATCAATGATATGTAAAATAAACCAAAAGTAATTTTTACAAACTGGATTTGTAAGTGTTTGGATTTAGTACCGTGACAAGAAAAGTTCAATCGAAGGCAGCCATTAGTGGCCCACATTGAGTAGCATGGGTAGATCATCCCACACAGGAGTTTACAGGCCTGTAGTGGGGTCGTAGGCATGTGCATTTTTTCTCAGTCATTTCAAATTTGTGTTAAAGTTTGGTTTTCACTCCCAAGTTGAAGTTTAGGGTCTATAGAACAATTTGGGTTCGAGTGTCAAACACACAGATAACAAAATGGCCTGCGGGGGGCGCTCTAAAATATATAAACTGCTATAACTTTTTATTAGTTTTACCAAATTTAACATATGAGGTATGCATGGATTCAGCATCAAGAAGAGGAGCTGGTGAGCTAAGTATTTGGTTACCAGATTAAAGACACACTATGTCATAAACACACTTTTAGCCCATGGACAGCAAAATTCAGGGTTTTTTTAAGATAAAGGGTGGAAATGCCCTCCAAGTTGCAATGAAACACCATTTATTGTAACAAGTTATTGTAAATTAAGCCTGGTATATCATATCTCTTGATTTGTTCAGAATATCCCTGAAGCACAAAGATACCTAGGATACCTATACGCAAATATGGCTGCATAAAGCCTATGTGATATTTAGGACCCAACTTGCAACTTTGAGTTTATGAATTTAGGATCATGAGTATCAACTTTTTTCAATGAAGCCATAATCTATTCACACATAAAATCACAAAAAAACGTTATATCTGGAAGAAAATAAATCAATAATAACAATAACAATAATAATAATAATAATAATAATAATAAGACTGCATTTCCGGAGAGACAATGCTATTGGTATGCTTGCGGATTATGCACACACACACACACAGAGCTGTTGTATACACACACAGAAACACGAGGGAAAGAGATAGAGGTGTGTGTGTGTGTGTGTGTGTGTGTGTGTGTGTGTGTGTGTGTGTGTGTGTGTGTGTGTGTGTGTGTGTGTGTGTGTGTGTGTGTGTGTGTGTGTGTGTGTGTGTGTCTCTGTGCGAGAGAGAGAGAGAGATGTGTGTGTGAGTGTGTGCATGTGCGTGTGCGTGTGCATGTGCATGCATGTATGGAGATGCTTCAGGTGCCTTTCAGCAATGGGTGGGTAGGGAGAGGTAAGGGTGGGATTCGAACCTGCAACCCTCTGACAGACCAACACCCTACCCAGTAGGCCACTGCCACTTACTGACAGCAGAGGTCTAAAGTTCTACAAGGCTGCATGTGTGAGTGTGTGTATGACTGAAGATTCTAAAGGTGACAGTTTGGCAGTCAATAGCTGAGTAATATGTGCAGCCTTATTTGTACGCTGTCATATCTCCAAAAGTTTTGCAAGTTGTCAGATGATATTTACACACAAATGGCACAAACCTGCTCTTCATGTCAAAGCTGAGGTCACTTTTCTTGGCCAAATGGTTCAGTCAAAAAATGGACATATTCAGGCCTATGCGCTGAGCTAGTTCACACATTGTTTTGTAAGTGAATGGGGTCACATCATAGGGATTTTAAAACTGCTCTCTCTGAAACATTTTTAAGAGTTGGCTTATGTTGACTTCACACAGTTTGTATTCAGAGCCAAGACCTCTCTGACAGTGCCTTTACCTAGTTGATACCTATAAAAACCCCAGGACAGGTCACCTCTCACTCTAACTGCCACAGTTTGTGACATCATCATCTTGACCATTCTACCATTCATTTCAATGAGGGGGAGAACAGAGAGAAAACTGAGGAAAAACAAGACTGGTGAACGAATGAAAGGGGGTAGGCCTGCGAAAAATACTCCACCCTGAGACCTTTTCGAGCCGTTCGTTTTGGCACTCGAACCGTGTCTCTATCTCGAACGCTGCAACGATTCAAAGCCGCCGTACTAATGAATGGCGATTCCCATATGCCGAGGTGAATGGAAAAATGTAGAATAATAATAAACTGTTGATGAACAATTAATATGCTTTCCCGCAAGCATACTAAATAAACTGTTGGAGAACAATTAGTATGGTTACTGGGGGCAAGCGCCTTTGGCAAGCATACTAAATAATACTATAGATCTATTTCATACATGGTAGACACAATCATCTGCTCTGGGAACTGTCCATTTGTTACCAGCATAGTTGACAGGAATGAAAACCTTATTATCTGCATTTTCCAGAAATGCCTGCCAATCTGGTAACAAATGAACAGTTCCCAGATTTGGACTATACTACCAAAGCAATGCAGTTGCCAAAGATGTTTTCCAACTAGAGGTGAAGTGCAGCTGTACTTAGGGGTGGGCGATATGGCAAAAATGTTGTATCACGATCTTTTAACATGAAATCTCGATTTCGATTTTTTATCACGATCTTCCATCCCAAAAATAAAAACAACAAAAAGCAACTTTCATATACTTGCAATTTGTAATTTGCAGTCAATAAAATGTTAACACACTGATGATACTCTCATAAAGTGTACGATTGGAATACAATAATGTAAAGAACGAAGTGAAGACAACAACACAAGTGAGAAAACGTCACTCTGATACTGATAATAAACATCCTCACTGCAAGACGATCTATACGATTTCTCCACTTTGGCAGATTCGAGACGATCTTTTACTCAATATCACGATTCACGATATAATATCGTCATATCGCCCAGCCCTAGCTGTACTAGTAACTTACTTGTACAAATAGACCTGCCAGATCTCAGTGCAAGTGCATGAAGGCAGAGTTAAAGTGCACACGTCTGTGCAAGTGCACATATAATTTCTAAGACTGACCACTAGGGCTGCACAATTATGGGAAAAATCATGATCACGATTATTTGGGTCAAAATCATAATCACTATTATTGATTTTTGCTGTTTTTTTTTCAATTATAACAAAATGAAATATAACCAAGAATGAATTATATACGGGATGAGCAAAATAAAATGAATTAACATAATAATTATGTAAAAGGCAGTAGCATGACACTTAGGTGAACAGATTTCTGGCCAGAAACACCAGCCTGTCAGTATGTTCTAGCTTCAAGGAGGCTCTCGAAGGTAGGTCACTATTACCACGATAAAATCCCGATTGAAATCCCGATTTCAATATCACGATTATATCACGATTTTCGATTATTTTCGATTAATTGTGCAGCCCTACTGACCACTGACTGTTTTTGCATCTGTTCTCTGTCATAGTTATTGTACAGTGGAGTATTGGAATAAATGTTAGCCCTATGGTCTTCTGTTTACTTTTTGAATGCAAGAAAAAATGATGTTCCCCATAGTATTTATCATCATCATCATCATTATTACTATTATTATTATTATTATTATTATTGATTTACTTTCTTCAAGATATAAAGTGTATAAGTTGTGAATAAAATTATGGCTTGATTGAAAAAAGCTGGTACTCATGATCCTAAATTCATAAACTCAAAGTTGCAAGTTGGGTCCTAAATATCACATAGGCTTTATGCAGCTATATTTGTGTATGTATCCTAAGTATCTATGTGCTTCAGGGATATTCTGAACAAATCAAGTTAAGTGATAACCCAGGCTTTATTTACAATAAATTGTAACAGTAAATTATGTTTCATTGCAACTTGGAGGGCATTTCCACCCTTTATCTTAAAAAAGCCCGGATTTAGCTGTCCATTGGCTAAAAGTGTGTTTATTACATAGTGTGTCTTTAATCTGGTAACCAACTATTTAGCCCACCGTTTTCTCCTCTTCATGCTGAATCCATACATACATCATATGTTAAATTTGGTTTAACTAATCAAAAGTTATAGCAGTTTATATATTTTAGAGCGCCCCCCGCAGGCCATTTTGTTATCTGTGTGTTTGACACTCGAACTCAAAATGTTCTATAGACCCCAAACTTCAACTTGGAAGTGAAAACCAAACTTTAACACAAATTTGAAATGACTGAGCCTATTACGACCCCACTACTGGACTCGAACCAAAGATTCAATTCAAATTCAGTTTAGGGACCATGTACAATAGTTGCCATCCCATGCATTGTACCATAGTTATCTAATGCGGTAATTTAGGATACATCTACACTCCCTGGCGTAGCAGGACATAAAAAATCAAACCATATGAACATACATACATACAGTACAGCAAACATATAAGCCCTATATAAATACAGTAAACACCCCCACACACACGCACACACACACACAGCATAAAAACATTCCGTCAGCACCATAAATCAGAGGTTACAGTCTTGACTGTTTTTCCCCCCCAGATCTATTGATTTTTGCACAGCCTCCTCTAAATTGTGGACTAGCCTCTAAGAAAATACAAGAAACACCTGCTCCTGAGGATGGGTGGCCCACCGGGAAATGCCCTGTATCCCAGATTACTAGTCCAGGCCTAGTATGTTACTTTGGAGCCTACAAGTATCTGGAATCTCTGGCCATGGACATTTGTCCATCAAAATGGTAAAAGCGGACAGTTATCGATCTCTCAAATTGTAAAGGTGGGGATGTGCTGCTTTTCACTGCACGAATGCAACCGCATAACATGTGGGCCCATTGTCCATGGGGACCCAGGTTCGAATCTGGCCAAGGTCATACCCAACCCTAGCCTAGTAAACTAGCCCCACCCGCCAGCGGCTAAAATTATTTTTTGCCTGCGAGTGGGTCTAGCCTCGGATAATGCCGCAGGCCCTAAGACTGGCGGATCAATCACAACGCAGGAGATTTGTTTTGAATCTTTGGATGCAGATCAGGCAGGGTTTTGGTCAGAGCGTTGGCCTATACTGCCGTGCAAAACAAGAACGCAGTAACTCAAAATGGTCGAAAAAAAATGTATATCGGAAATGGGTTTTAAACTACCTCATTTGTCTTGTGTCAAAAAATGGTGGTCCAACACCGTCCCGTTTTAGAGAAAACTAATTTTGAAAGTGCAAAAATGACCCAAAAAAAGTTACTGCTTGTTGTATTTAAAGGTTATGTCGTACAAAACAAAAACGCAGTAAGTCTGCGAGTTACTGCTGCACGTTCCAATGGGACTGGTTTGGGAGTAGACAGTAATACTAGCCAAGAACGCAGTAACTCCTGCAGTAACTCCATTTCGTGGCAGTAATACCAGCCAAGAACGCAGTAACTCTGTTTTTTTGTGGCAAAAAGACACATAAATGTTGTTTTTTGGGGGGGTTTCGTGTGCATTAAATGTCTATCCTAAACAAGCATTACCAGGAAGTGTCACCACCAATTTACAGACAACACAGTTGTCGCGCCATATGGGAAACTTTGAAGCCTTTTTTCTCAGTTTGCAGTTTTCAGAGTTACTGCGTTCTTAGATTGTAGGGCAGCATAGGCAGAGACACGGTTTGAAACACAACGGGTTGTTCCCATCAACAATCCTCCAATGTTTCATTGATCGGGGCCAGACTAAATAGTCACATTTAATCTCACATTTAGTCTGGCTTGCCAGGCTAACCCAACCCGAGACTTCTCTACCCCTCAGTTTTCTGTCACTGCCTTATCAGATAAACAGCCGGCCCGATACAGTATATCACGAAAGTGAATACACCCCTCACAGTTTTGCAGATTTTTGAGTATATCTTTTCATAGGAAAGCATTACAGAAATGTAACTTTGACACAATGATTAGTGACCTTTTAACAACATATTTAACCGCTTAAATTTCTTGTTCACTCAGAAAAAAACAAAATACAGCCATTAATGTTTGAACATGTATTCACAAAAGTGAGTACACCCCAGATTAAAATCCGGTAGAGAAGGGGCTATGTTGGCTCGAATCGTCTCGAAATGAAAAGGGATGACAAGGGAGGTCATCAGTGTGCGTTTCAACCTTTCTTTGCATTGAACTTTTAAATTTGGAGTCTGCGTCTGGCTTAAATAGATTGGTGTGAGATTTGAATGCACTCCTATGGAGAATATCATGATCTGCTTCAGTAGTCACAGTGCATGTTGACATGCATGTTTCTTTTAGGTGTATTTCAGATTGCCAATGTTGACAGCATTCATGCATCCCCAAACCATGTCAGTCCCACTACCATGCTTGGCTAGTGAGAGGATACACCTTTTTTGTAAAACTCACTTGTTTACCACCACACATGCTTGACACCATCTAAAGCAAATTTGTTTATCTTGGTCTCTTCAGATCACACGACATGGTTCCAGTGATCCATATCCTTGGTCTGTTCATCTCTCTTGAGACCAAGATAAACAAATTTGCTTTAGATGGTGTCAAGCATATGAGGTGGTAAACAAGTGAGTTTTACAAAAAAGGTGTATCCTCTCACTAGCCAAGCATGGTAGTGGGACTGACATGGTTTGGGGATGCATGAATGCTGTCAACATTGGCAATCTGAAATACACCTAAAAGAAACATGCATGTCAACATGCACTGTGACTACTGAAGCAGATCATGATATTCTCCATAGGATTGCATTCAAATCTCACACCAATCTATTTAAGCCCGATGCAGACTCCAAATTTAAAAGTTCAATGCAAAGAAAGGTTGAAACGCACACTGATGACCTCCCTTGTCATCCCTTTTCATTTTGTTTCATTTCGAGACGATTCGAGCCAACATAGCCCCTTCTCTACCGGATTTTAATCTGGGGTGTACTCACTTTTGTGAGTACATGTTCAAACATTAATGGCTGTATTTTGTTTTTTTCTGAGTGAACAAGAAATGTAAGCGGTTAAATATGTGGTCAAAAGGTCACTAATCATTGGGTCAAAGTTACATTTCTGTAATGCTTTCCTATGAAAAGATATACTCAAAAATCTGCAAAACTGTGAGGAGTGTATTCACTTTCGTGATATACTGTACATTTCTCTACTTATGGTTTTTCATATGCAGTTGAATCTCCATTAACATGGACACTGTTTCTTGTCTACCCACAGGTCCCCCCATATGAACCTCTGCCCTCGGCCTAAAATAGACTAAAAGAATAGACTAATTCTTTGCAAACAGAGCTTTCAGAATGTTCACTGAATTTAGAAAATTGTAGGCTACTAGGCCTACTTAGGCTAAGTGTCATATTGGGTGAAGAATAAAAAAAATGTGGTTCCAGGTAGCCACTGGTTTCCTATAGGCCTAATTCGCTTAATTAATGAATACCATATTCAGTGACAATGACTTAGGCCTATAAAAATAGTAGCCATTTTCTTTATTTGCCAGACTATTCTGTTTCATGACTTATCCTTTAGAAGTGTCCTATTGTCCTTACTTGCCAGACTAGGCTTAGGCCTAGACCTTGTTTCAGTCTTGACATTTCTTGTTTGACAGGTGTTCTTGCCTGGTTTGGGCAGGCGTCAACTCAAGTAGAGCTGTGAAAATCTTTTGTGTGTTCGGGAACCACCAGTCTGGGCGTTTCAAACGTATTGTAAAAACACCGAATTGAGAGCAAGCAACAACGGATAAAACAATCAAAATCAGAAGTCACTCCTGAAGAAGTCAACCACACCCCAGTACTGCTTGTGACAGCCTCGCTCGCTGACGCTACCGTGTAATGAAGCTGGCCCCAGATCTAAGCTTACTGATTTTGCCAAGACTCTTTACCATCATCACGAGACCGTAGCACCACACCTTCAGTCCAAATCTGGTGCGATTTTTGAAACCAAACTCACAGACAGTTTTAGATTAGAGCTAAAAACAAGTCGGTAGGTCTGGGCCAGCTTCACTCCCTCCCGTTGATGTGTCTGCTGCCTGTGTGTAGTAGTGGGTGTAGTTGCCTTGGCTACGCCTCGCCCCCTTCAATATCTTTCAGGAAGTAAATATAAGGCTAAAGGAAACTGGGGAACAAAATGCATCGACAGGAGCAGTGACAGAAGCATAACGTCGTATGGACTTGTGAATGTGAAACACACGACGATGTCGCATCAAAAAGTGTCTATCAAGGAATAGTAAGTTGTTGTTTTTTCATTGTGTGCATATTTAACGAGGAATAACTGCGGTTCCATGGGTAATTTTGTGACTAAACTTGACAAGGTGGCATTACCATGAACTTGATCGAGCTAACATAGACTAGCTGCTATCGTGAGTAGACTGTCGCCGTCGCGAGTCGTAAAAGATAGCTGTAAATGACTCGTTTTCCTTCACGAGCCTTTTGGTTTCATAGAAGAAAATACATTGCTTGCTACACGTTAATCGGGTTGATACAACAGTGGTTAATAGAAATGGCGCCCATTGAAATAACCAATGACTAAAGTCAAAGAAACCTCAGTCACTTGGCACTTGGTTGTGGAAAATGTCAGTTTCTTTTAAATCAGACAGGTGAGCAAAGCGGCTCAACCCATTCGCTTATTCAAGATATGAAATGATGTGGAGATTTTTTGTTTGTTTGTTTCAACCCACGTTTTGATGCAATGTCAGACGATGGATGCTTTGTTCCTTAGATAATTAATCATAATAATTAATGGCACAGCATAAAGTCCTTTACACGTCACCTTATGCACTTGTGAGGATTAGGAGAACTTGCAAAACCTTGGGAGCATTACAAGGAGTGTTACAATTCCCTTGGTTTCAATGAGTGTGCACTCAGTACTTGATTTACATCACACTCACATACACATCTGTTGGCCTTCTACACAGTAGCTGAAGGTGTTTTGCACAGTCTCGCGGTGCTATGCTATACCTGAGCTAGTCTTGTCCAATGATTCCTCCTTTAAATAAATGTCAATGGAAGTGCTGTTTGGGTTCAGGTTGTTTGCATGTTTGGCTGTCTTCTGGTGGCTTTGTTTGGAGAAAGTGAATTGTTAAGCTTAAGCTTAGTCTACCTCACAAAGTGGCCCAGTGTACTATACAGATTCGTAGACTTATCTAAGTGTTTTTTTCCAGGTCATTTAAGTGACAAATTGAAGCAAATGGGCTGAAAATAAGGAACATGATTGGTCTATGTTTGAAAATTGTATCTGGGGGTGGAAAACCAAATTGCACCTGAACATCACATACTAGCCCAATTTATTGTAATGGAAACTATGCCGAAATGTGTCCAAACCGAATTGCCTTAATATTTAATAATGTTTGCATTGATGTAACATTCTTTGCATGTGTCTTTCTTTCCTTTCTTCCTGTAGCAGAGTCATCCTTCCCATAACAGTTGAGGAGGTAAGTAAAGTGCTGATAACGCAGTTTCTTTTTTCCCCTGACCTTTTGTTCTGGGATAGTCCTCAGATGGGAAGTTCTTTAGTTAAACATTGTCTGCTTTTACCCGTGCTTGACTTCAGGAATAGGATACCGGAAGGAGTTTCTCTCTCATCTAATCATGCAGCTGAAATGTGCGTGAGGAATCGCACAGCCTAAAATTGCAGCAAAAGCCGTCCGTTTACATATTTTAACCACTCCTGTGACACACATGTTCTCTGTGTGAGAACTCTGGTTAAATGGCAAAGCCTTAAAAAAAAGAAGAAAAAAAGCAGCGTATGGTACCAGTTTCCAGGCGAATCATTACAACATGTTAAACTCCTGCCGTTGTCAAGGTGTGTGAGTGACCTCATTGACTTGTCACTTTGTCACTTTTGCACCTGACTGTCTTGTCCCTTGGATGCATTGGCTACACCCTACTTTAGGCTCCCCCACTTCTCCAACAACAAGAACCAGTTTCACCGGCCAATAGATTTAAGTTGTCACTGCTGATTCATGTGGTTGTCGCCACAGGTGGAGACTTGTGTGTAATTGACTTCTTCATTTCTGGTCAGTCAGTTGAGAGTTTGGCAGTCAGTTTGGTTCTAGTTTCAGCAGACCCCAAAAGTCTTTCTTCATACACCTGCCAGTCTGAGCCAAGTGCTTTGTGAATTAATGGCCACTATTGATCAACTATTACATGAGCCCATGACGCCACACCAGGCTTTACTTGGTTGGTGCCCATTTAAATCAAAATTTCAGTCTGAAATTAGCAAACGGATCTTGAGGGATTTTAGTTTTTATTTCTGTAGGCTGGCCTGCACCAAGCTAAGCCTCTCACAATGAGTTCATTATGTTGCGTCCGACTCCTGAGATGCTCCGCCTGCCGTTGAAACGGAGCCGTCTTCCTCTACACTGAAACTCTAATAGAGAGAGCACAAGCCCAACACGTGCGGTGGCATTCCATTCCGCCCACTGCAACCTAGCCTGCGTTGCCTGCCTGCGTAATGGCAGGCTCGCTCGACCCTGCGTGATTGTTCCCGCTGCCTTCCATCAACAAGGCTCTCCTACAAAGACTTGGCCACTTACAGTACTAAGTCGTCATGAGATGCTGCGGCATTAATAACAATAACAAGAAAAACGACCCCGCTCCACTCCAAATGATGGACATCATCCAATTCTTGACTGGGAGTTTTGACTCAACACTGTGTATGTGGGGTGGCCTTGGATGTCTGCGTAAACAGGAAAAATATAAACTAAAAATGTAGTTTAGTCAGCAGCAGCCAGGCGTCGACCCAAGGGCTGTATGAGTCACTGCCTGTGTGACGCAAACTAGCTAGCTGCAGTAGGCTTCTCCTACTGCCACCACTGCTACTGCTACTTGGCCAGCCCTTGACTGTGGCAGTCAGATGGGGAGGGTTGATGGGCTTGGCAGCCGAGGCAAGATAATGATGATAATTCCCCTAGACTGAGATGACTTGATGCCGGCATCAGTTTCGAGCCAGTTGCACTCTCCTCTTGCCTCTCTCTTTAACCCCAGTTCCCATGTCCTACTAAAGTAATGGTGGTGGTAGTTGTATCACTTGCCGTGCCATAGTAACCCAATGGAAACATTAGATGGGTGTCGTATGTCGTTGTTGTGTTAGCTGCCTCAATTAATTTCTTATTCACCCATTCAGTATCCTCATGTAATATTCATAATAGTCGTTCACTCCCCATATTTATTTGACCGAGTCTGCCAGTGAAGCATGCTTTAGACGGGGGTGAGTGGGTGAGTTGTGAGGTGATTGTGCCACCTTTTACCACATGGCAACCACAGGGGCTCAGAACAGACACAGACACACACACAGACACACACACAGACACACACACAGACACACACACAGACACACACACAGACACACACACAGACACACACACAGACACACACACACAGACACACACACAGACACACACACAGACACACACAGACACACACAGACACACACAGACACACACAGACACAGACGGACAGACACAGACAGACAGACAGACGGACAGACACAGACAGACAGACAGACGGACAGACACACATTTCCTCTTCACACACATCACAGATGGCACTTAAGGTCAAATGGTTGCATGTATGTATGTGTATGTTCATGGAGGCTTTCCCCTTGCGTTTGTCAGCACTTTCCTTTACACCTCTCTTCCTCCGTCTCCCCCCTGTGCAGTACCAGGTGGGCCAGCTGTACTCGGTGGCTGAGGCCAGCAAAAATGAGACGGGCGGAGGGGAAGGCGTGGAGGTGCTGAAGAACGAGCCCTACGAGAAGGATGGGGAGAAGGGCCAATTCACCCACAAGATCTACCGCCTGCACAGGTCAGTGAAAAACTGGGAAAAGGAGTGAGACCAAGCGCTGTTAGATGCGCAGAGTGTTCCGGTCAGTTTAAATGTCAGTATTCAGTGCGTGACAAGTTCCGGAATGTTCCGTTTACAGGTGTTGAACAATGTTCTGCAACTGAATATTCCTGCAACAAGGGCACATTCAGAATAAATTAGACTTAGCATGATTCGTGCGCAAACCAAACACTGCCATAATTCCAGAATCAAAATCAGAATATTCCTCTTCATTCAAGTTCTCCTTGCCTTAGTGAACTAGAAACATGGTGATGATTGCTTACGTTCTGAACCATTCTGTGTCAATGCACAGCTTGTCTTGATTTTGGCCTACCATTCCAATACAGATTTTGTTGCATAACACAGTTTCTGTGTCTGGTGGCTATTTTTCTTTTTTCTTTTCTTTTCTTAGTTATACAAAGAGATTTTCAACCAACTACCAACATTTCTTTTATGGTGTTTTTGTGCTGCTAAGCAGTTCAGGTCAGGTTAGTGTAGTTTTACCTAAAAGGTCTTTTGGAAAATGTTCACATAAAATAAATAACAAAGGTCCACACACCTCTTAGACACTCCCAAATGTGACTTTAGTAGCATAATGTTTCGGACGTTTTCACACTTGACGAATAGAGTATTCTCAGCTTGCATAGCCTACCCTCTATTTTTGTGAATATGCACATATTCATGCCATGGTAAAGTTTATTGAACACTATGCGTCATTAAGGGAATAAGTTGAACATTTGGGATTCAGCCGCTGTTTTGATTTACAAGACGCGAAGCATTTGATAGATGTCTCTTGAGTGTGTTGGACCTGGTATTAATTCAATGCAGTGAGGCCACAACAATGAGGACAACAGTTAAAAACATACAACTTGTCATCATCACCTGACGTGATTATTGCATACTCGCATAATGTATCAATGGAGGTTGTGCCATTACAACACTTTGAGAGTGTGTTGGTCCTCTGTGTTACAGACTAGGGCTGCTCGATTATGGATGAAATCCAGATCACGATTATGTTGGTCAATATGGAAACTATGATTACGAAAACAACGATTTTTTTTTTTTTAGTTGCACCAATTCACCATTACAATTGTTCCGTTGCCTATTTCTCTGCAGTAAAGTGCCGGGCATTATCCGGGCGCTGGCACCAGCAACTGCCTTGAACATTCACGAGGAGGCCTGGAATGCATACCCATACTGCAAAACAGGTATTTCTTTTGTTAATTGGTGATACAAGTCATGACATGGCCTCAGCTGTTTAACTGCCAATAAACAAAAACAAGCTATCAGAATACAAGTCAGATATCCAGAGGCTGTGTTTGTTTTATTATTACATTTTGTTTTTACATTTGTGTGGGTTTTTTACATTTGTATTTAATTTCTTCCGTGTGTGGTCTGTCTGTCTGTCTCTGCCTGTCCCTCCACATGGTCCCCACAACAGTACTCACGGTAGGTTTTTCTTCCTTTTGCTTTTCACATGTAAGCAATTGAAGTGATGATTCCTGGTAATATTGCATGTCTGAATTTGATTTTTCTTTTCTTTTTTGCAGAATGAGTACATGAAGGATAACTTTTTGATCCAGATTGACACGTGGCACAAACCTGACCTGGGTGAACAGGAAAATGTAAGTATGTTTTAGTAGAAAAGTGAATAAGCCCACAAAGCGGTGTCAACGTCAACTCTTTAGATCTCATTTTTGAGCAGGTCGTAAAACAAGCAGGCACATACAGGGTTTGACATTGGCACCTGCAAACTAGCCAAAAATGGGTAAAACTTGGTTGTGGCTAGTAACAATTTTTGACTCACTAGACACTTTGGCAGTTAACTTATTATTTAATATGACATTTGTCAGTAGCATATATCCTCTTTTTGCACCTTGTTATATTTAGGCTGAGCTTACATGATAAAGATGGTAAAGAAAATGTGTCTTAAAAATACTGACTGTAAAACTGTGGGTAGCGGAAAGGCTGAATGGCTAGTGACTCTGGAAAACCACGAGCCACAGTGGCCAGTGATCAAAAACCTAATGTCAAGCCCTGATGCACGCACTTCATATTAATTGCAAAAGTAGAAAACTGCAGATTGTCAGGAGCACAAACATGTAGTAAAACAAATGCAGGCTTTTTGGGCACCACTGTCCGCTTACCCATTACTTCCCAAAAAAAGCCTAAAGCCCTTTGTGCATCGAGGGCGAACTAGGCGACCTGCGTGGCGGAAGTCATTATTTCTCTATGGAGGGAAAGCGAAAGTTACCAGTGCGAATTCGCCGGTAGCGAAGCTTCTTGAGCAACCAGAACGAATTTTGACGATTACTCTCAAGCTAATATTAAGCGAATTCGCTATGACACGGTTCGGCGAAAACCAATTGGAACGTTCATATCAACGAATGTCCCAGGCTGTCAAGACAGAGCCGTTATGTGATTAGCTGAATCAAACATGTCAGTGCCGTGTCCAGAGTGAATAAAGCGAATTCATGGCGAAACTTCTTCAACCACCCCAGCTACCTGGGTCGCGTAGGTAGCGCCCGATGTACACGGGCCATAATGCAAGCATTCCGACATTCCAATTGGCTGTCGCGGAATCGCATCATCGCTAATTAGCATAATATTTGCTGAAATTTAACTACTAACTGTGGCTCAAGTTGTTTTCCAACGAATCAATACTCAATTACTTCCGTCGCCAGTGTCGCTCAAGTCACATCTGGTCTATTTGTACCATAAAAGCCATAATAAGTTGGGTTATGACCCAGGTAGGACTCGAAGCTCCTCTATGGACACCTACAACACTCCAGACCACCAATTTCTTTAGATGTATTTGAAACCTAGTAAGAAAGATGATCAAGATATTATGAAAATATGTTCCCTCAAATGGACTTAATGTAGAACAGGGTTGCCGGTCGAAAAGATCTTGGTCTTGGATTCATAGAATCCATTACTCGGATTAACCCCAGAATGATTTAATAGATTTTGAGCTCTGCTTTTGGACCCTTCAATTTACGTAAACCCAATATTTTTGGTCTGTGGGCAAAAGTCTATGTCCTTGTCTAGTTCTCTTGTTTGCAATGCATAGAATTGAATGTTATTAATCGCCTAAGCCCTTTTAAACCCTGAAACTCGTGCAGATTATTTGTTGTACTACTTGAGATTTACCGTCATGTGATTTGGATTGTCCAGTCTTGCTTCATTGTAAGAAGTGAGCTTTCGTATTAATTCAGTATTAGTGAAAGCAAACATTGTTTTTCCTTTTCCCTCTCCCTTTCCAAAGCCATGACAAAGTGATTAAGCTATTTCAGGCTTCAGTGTTGCAGCCTCCTTGTGAAACACTGTCTGGTTTGATATGTAATGTTTTCATCATTTAGTTAGTGCCGTGGGGGGCAGGGGTGGATGGAATCATCTGAGAATTGTCTGACGTTGCAAAGATTCCGGTCATTGTAGTATACACAGTCTGACTGAATTGTATTATTATTTCATACTTCACAAGCTATTATTATTATTTCATATTTTCATTATCATGTACATTTCACATGCCATTTTGGTTAAGGGGAGCATGGAAAATTAGCATTTTAAAAAAATTGGAAGAAACTATCCTGTTTCGTGATTTTTTATTTTATTTATTTATTTTTTTAACCTCTCCATCAATTTCCTATTCCTTACGGCTGGGAGATGTACATGTTTCAGGAATGAATAAGCTCTCTCGCACTCTCTATATCAAAAAAAGGACTCGGATGAAGATGGCTTGCCATCGAAACGTTAGTCCCTAACATGTTGTGCACTGGAATTAAAATGATAAAGCATCCCATCTGAGCTGCTCCGGTGTCTTCTCTTCGTTCAACAATATATATATAATTTTGAACTACCAGTTACAGATATTTTGCTGCAATACCGACTCTTGTCTGAGAAGTGTTAAAGCCTACACAATTTACCATTGACGTTCAAGTTGAATTGACTACATCAACAAAATCTTCAGCTGAAGGCAGTTTGAAATGGCATTATATTTTCTGGTTCAGCGTTTTGTTTACTCTGCTTGTTATTCTAATGGGCTCCTTACACAGTATAATGAAATGCAATATATTTCCCCTGTCAGGTTCATGGTCTACCTGCAGACGTGTGGAAGAAAGTGGAAGTTGTCCCCATTGACATTGCAGACCGGAGTGCCGTGAGTGACAAGGTGAGCATACTAAATCAATCTTTTGTGCAAAAGATTGACGGTGATGGTTCACATAAGACATCGTAATTCTCATGCTTGGCCAGGCTGCGCCCCCCCGAGTGATTCAACACCTTCGGCAGCGAATTGAGATGTGAAAGTCTATGATAATCAGGCTACTCATTCCTGCAGTCACGCATACGTATTGGCTATGAGTTCATTCCAATCCCAATTGATTTCTTTTCAGGACTACAAAGAGGATGAAGACCCTGCCACATTTAAGTCCGTGAAGACGGGAAGAGGACCACTTGGTCCAGATTGGAAGGTAAAACCTTAAGCCCCCTGTCCTTTGTTGCCCCTATGGTGCTATCGTGACCGATGAAAAAAAGTATTTTAGTATTTTATACATGCATTTAAAAGCACAAGATTTTTTCTTCTTTGTGAACTGATAAAAAACAAATTCATGTGTATGCGGTAGATGATAGATGTTACAAAAGAAGTGTAGCAATCAGTCATTGGTTGCTGAGAATGTATATTGTTATGGATGTAAGTTAATTTGGTGAGCAAAGACAAGACGCTGATGGAATATAATCACACCTAATTTTCGTTTGTTTGTTTTGTTTGCTTGTTTGTTTGTTTGTTTGTGCTTTGCAGAAGGACCTTGCAAACGGTCCACATATGTGTGCCTACAAACTGGTCACTGTCAAGTTCAAGTGGTATGGCCTGCAAAACAAGGTGGAAAGCTTCATTCATTCGGTACGTGTTGGATTTCCGCAATGGCAGCGTGTTCTTCATACCGATGAAAAACTCTTTACTAATCGCAAATGTAGCATGTTGGGTCTCTGCCCCTTTAAGCCACGGCAGCAATCTGCTTTGGCATTGGTGCGTCATGTGGCAGGTGCACCAATTGGCAGGATATGTGCATTCTTTAAAAGCAGGGCACTGGGCACACTTTTGAGATGGTAGATCTATTTTCTGGTAGTGTCAATTTCGCCGGTTTTGCCTGATCGTTGGTGCTGGTTGTCCATAGCCGGTATGCTCTTGTGCGCACAGAGAAGTGGCAATTCCGTGGCGCAAAGGGCGGCTATGTGGCGTGGTTTCCAGAGCGTTAGCGAGGCTCTCTAATACTGGCATTGGCATTGACTCCTTGTCTCGGATTGCCTGGGTGTGTGTCATCCCCCCCGGCCTTTTGCTACTGAAGACGATGCTGTTGTTATGATGAAGACTACCATGGTGGCCCGGTGATTTCCCGTGCGGGGCTGTTTGATGGGTTGCTGTTTTGTTTAGCCTAGATAGGACTGAGGTTCGCCAAGTGCGTGTGCGTGTGTGGTGGTTACCTGTAGGTTCAATTGTGTGCGTGCGGACAGTTTTTTTAATTTCTGTTACTTTGTTTCTTTTCTTTTGCATGTCATATGTAGTGCCTCCAAATGCTATGTGCTATGTAGTGCCTCCAAATATCTTGTGTGCTGTGCTCACTAACTACTGTGTGATATATTTATTGGAGTTACCGAGTGTAGTTGGTCCAGCCATTCTGGCTCGTTTATGTTAGTGCACCTTGTCCTTCTTTTGTCGCTGTGAGTGAATGTGATCCTTAAAAGAATTTGTATTTTTATATCTGGTGTGAATAAAAAGAACAGATTAATGGTTCCCTGTCGCCCGTCTCTGTGGTCCTTAGCGAACCTGTTGTGCCTTTTTGTTAATTCATATTCTGGAATTCCCCCAGTGGCGTAGTCGTGCTACATACATCAAAATTAGTAATTAATTCCTGGGTTAAATAGCATCTAAAGTCCACTTGGCTACACAAACATAGAAATTTAGGCACACACTAGCAGCAGAAAATGTTTTTGCTGTTAAGTTGGTCGGTTCAAAGAGTGTTTTTGAGTGGGCTCAGAAATTGATACGGCTCCGCTGGCCTATTATGTGCTGAAAAATGAATAATGCTTAAAAAGTTCAAACTCCCGTGCACAGATCAGGGCAGGTGCTCTAGTGACTGAAAGATTAGTAGACACTTTAAAAGATAAAGATAGGCCACTGGACACTCCTTGATTTTACAAGTAACGTGCGTTTGTCCATCTTTAATCGTTTAAAGGAGTAGTAATGCATTCATAATTTTGGTGACTGATCTTTATTGTTGTTTCACCTGCAGACAGAAAAGCGCCTGTTCAACAATTTCCATAGACAGCTGTTCTGTTGGCTTGATAAGTGGCATGGGTTGACCATGGAGGACATCCGGAGAATGGAGGACGAAACTCAAAGAGAACTTGATCAAGTGCGTATTATGACTGTACAAAATTGTAAAAAAACGTATTGCCAAATGCTGTATTTTATCGCTGTAAAAATCACACACAAACTGGTTTTGGTCAGGTTAGGAATCCTACACAAATTGGTTTAAATTGATTGATGGAATAGTACACGTTGTAACAATCCTGACCCGTCAGTGTCAAAGGTGTCTGTTTTCAGTTGGTAACACGGTTTTGTTTCCCCTTTCCAGATGAGAGAAAAAGAACCTCTGAAAGGCACGCCTGCATTACAAAGCTAAAACCACAGCTGTCACTGTGAGTATAAAGCCCCCAACTTATTAATAGTGATAATACAAGTAGTAATAATGCAAAAAACGCCTGTTAAATGCCTAAGTCATGTTTGGAAGAAGGTACCCTCAACCTATAAAAACCTAAATATCTCAGCCTCCAAAGCATATAAACCATGAAATAAGATGCATTTAAAACTAAAAGGGAAGACCCTCATCTTGCATTAGTATGTGTTCATTCACCTCTAACATGCACACATTTTAAAAAAAATAAAAAATCTCAAATCTCACGAGTCTGAATGCTGCGTCCATGCAGCCCCAGGCGCCTAGGTCAATGCTCCGTATACACCACATCCAGCATCAAATTTACAAAATTAAAGTTGACAAATTTTATGGCAAGTATCTATGTGATAGATTGTGATATTGTAATACATCATAATATTGTTTGGCAACAGGGGTGAGGGAAATGAATCAGTTGGTTTCTGTCACTTTGTGAGAACTAGTTGCTACATGTATATTGAAATGGAATCGAACAGAGACACTATGTGAGCCTCCCACATCCCTCATGGTGGAAATTAGTGCCAGCCGTGACGAAAGAGGCTGACTGTGAGGTATTTGGAATATCACGACAAAAGATGGTTAAGACAAACTCGCTGAATCTTAATGAAGTCATAATGTTGCCTTCCATAGTTCTGTGTTACGTAAACACAGTTTGGTTTCTGTGGTAACTTGTATGAACAAGGCATCGGCCTGGGCCTCGGCATCAGCCCACAAACAATAGATTGAGAAAGACTGGCAGATTATCGTGTTTGTTTTTTTACTTAAAATTCTGTTTCTTTGCAGCACTTTGCCTTACAACACCAGCATCTCGGCCGGACTGCAGTCTGTCTGAAGAAAGGTTATGATCGAGCCTATCTTCTCAATTTCCCCGTTGACCAGTCAACAAAGCCTTTATCCTCGTGGTGGATCATCAAGTTCCTACAGCCTTACCACTTGAACGGATCAGCCTAGTTCACAGTACACTAATGATTATGGTGTTTTTTTTTCTCCCCTTCATGATTGTATGTGTTTTCATTCGGTTTGGACATGTGGTGTCAAATATGGTCTAGCTTATATGCAGTGTGCCCTCTTTTTTATCCTGTACAACAGAGTGGACCAAATCCAACTGTCAGACTTTTGATCTTCTCTCTCTTGATTGAATGGCCTTCAGATGTACTTTTTACAGTATTGTTTGCCATACTCTTGTTTATTTATGGTTGGTTTACATGTTGCTGTGGCAGTTAAGTGGCAGTCCAGTGGGGTATTCCAAGAATCTGGCTCAGTGGTACACCTGGTTAAGTTAACCTTGAGACAATGGTAAATCATCTAATAGAAGAGCCTGGAGTCCTCCTTTTTCTTAAATAAGTGACTACTGCGGGCTGTCTACTATTAGGTTTACCACTTCCTGTTGGTTAAATTAGCCAGGTGTATTACTTAGCCATGTTCTTGGAATTACATCCCAGGCCAAGCATGGGATCTGTGGGTGTTTGCTGTATGTCTGTGTGAACATGTTTTACTCAAAAAAAAAACGGGGTAATGGTATAAAAACTACATTAATATCTGGGGTAAATTTTTTATGTTCTTGACATGGTTGTGTGGTCAAGGGAAGAAGGAAAAAAGAAACACTGTATTTGTATGTCTTCAGATACACTGTAGTACTCTTTATATGGCATATCATGAAATTAAAAGACTTTATATTTACATTTACCGCTCATCCTTTTTTTATGGGACACACACACCAAATGTGTTCACAGTTAATTCACCTGAAATGCACAGTTTGCATGAATTATGGACTGTTCTTTGTTTTATATGTCTCAGCAGTTAAATATTACTGTAGTTTTTCCAGTGGGTTGAACTCAACAAAGTACAAGACACTCAAGAAACGAAACAGGCTAAAAGTACTTAAACAGGTTGCAGATTGTAAACAATAATGCAATAATACTTTGGTTGTACACTCTGTGTGTTCTTCAGCAATACAATATTGAATACAGTTGGTACCAAAGTGTAATATTGGAGTAAAGGATGTGTATGAATAACCACAAAATAGTCTTGAGATTAGTTCAATTCAAATCAATTTGTGTACTTTATTGTCAAAAATCCATGTAACAGGATAGCACAGAAGTTTGAAATTGTGTTTGACCAGTCTGCAATGTGCATTTAAAACTAATATAAGATATTGACAAAAATCACACTGACACACTCACACACACCGCAGTAGAATCTAACACTGATGCATGGATTTACATTCCCTCTCTGACACATTTACTCAGCACGTACACACACCCATACGCACATGCAGTAAAAACACAAACATACGGACACAAACATGTACAATGAACACACACACACGCACACACACACACAGGCCGGTGCAAACGGTTATGTTTATGCAGCCAGTATAATACTGCAAACAAACCATTTGCATAGCGTGCACTCATGCAGAATAGCTACTGTAGCTGCAATGCCAGCAGATGACCTAACACAAGTAGAGGGGTTACATATGCAGAGTAAGTTAATATTTACTTTGCCCGAGACAGTTAAACATGGCGTGCCATGTGTAGGCCATATCAGGCCATCTGTAGTCAGGTGTAGAGTAGGCCGGGACCAGTGGCGGAATCATTGCACACAGGGCCCCAGGGCAAAACACAGATGGGGCCCCTCATACAGCCTGCCAAGGTCATAATAGGGCCCCCAACACCAATACGAGAGGCACGCACTAAGCATGCAAATACGCAAGAGGTTGCTAGGGGTTCCGCGGCAGGTTGGTAGGAAAAGTATGGCACAACAAAGTGAATAATTTAATAAACCGAATAATTAATGCAAACAAAAAATCATCCAGAAATAAGATAAACAATTATTCTCAACTGCATTATAATTATTATCTATTGCATCTCTGAACATTGTGACTATTATCATTATGTTATACTGTATATCCTATGGGGCACTGCCTCATAGACTTAGACTATGGTTTCGAAAGGGGATGCACAGAAAAAAATAGTGTGGCACAAGCCGATTCATGTAAACCTGTGTGAAGCTGCCCCCCCCTCAGACCCGAAATGCTGAAATAACACTGCAGATTGTTTGTGCTATGTTTGTGCCGGATTGTGCTGTAAAAAAATGTTTGTGCTATTAATAAAATAATCGCATAATAATAGCATTATAATTACTGTTGCACCGATACCATTTTTTGGCCCCGATACCGATACCCGATACCTGGCTGTGCAGTATCGGCCGATACCACCCCATTTGAAATGTATATATATATATAATATATGAAGGGCTGCAGTGCATAATACTTGGATGTAAAATCATTGCATGCCTTTGTCAGGCTGCTGCCTACCTTTGTGAAACAGGAAAAAGAATAATAGAAAATGAATCCAGAAAAAACTTTTTAATACCTCTATGAAATAACTAATTTCAAGGCTGTTTAAGTGTCATACAAGCATCTGTAAATGGTATCGGTGCCCTATTTGTTGGTACTCGCCGATACCGATACCACCATTTTAGTGCCGATCCATCGATCCACCGATACTGGTATCGGTATTGCTGCAACACTAATTATAATACAACAACAGGGGGGGGCAGCTTCACGCAGGTCCCATGTAAGGGGGCCCGGCTGGAATGGTCCATAGGGGCCCTGTCATGGTAAAGTTTGGGAACCCCTGCTGTGGTATGTAGAAATAAACAAATAAAGTATATTAAGGTAAACAGCCATATTGTGGTGGTGGGGGAGGGGGGGGCAAACAATTACCAAGATTGCTCTGCCTGCCTGTTGTTGACAGGCACCTTTCACCAGAAGGCAGCTGAGGATGTCAATGCAGTGCTGCTTACCCAACCCGCCCTTCTTCACATGCTTCCCCACAGTCAGCTCATATGATGCACCCATTCACATCCAGCCCATGCATCCCACACGCTCAGCTGGGCATCCTGTCACAACATGCACTTATACCACGATTCTGTAAGACTGTGTGTGTGTGTGTGTGTGTGTGTGTGTGTGTGTGTGTGTGTGTGTGTGTGTGTGTGTGTGTGTGTGTGTGTGTGTGTGTGTGTGCTGGGTGTGTGTGTGTGTGTGCTGGGTGGGTTTGTGTGTGTGGGTGGGTTTGTGTGTGTGTGCTGGGTGGGTTTGTGTGTGCGTGTGTACTGGGTGGGTTTGTGTTTCTGTGGGGCTGTGCTTATACTACACCCCACTCCATGCCCTCAACAACACATACTGCGTCACAACCCACACCCCGCTGACAGGCCTCCAACTGTCCATGTTCTCTCATGGTCCTCCCAGACACACAGTCCATGCTCTGGCACAATTTGTACTTTTGAACTTTAAGTACCATAAGCTCTTTGGCACTCACCTTATCCACCCAAAAATACACACCTCTATCAACACTGGAGGGCAACTGTTATTTCACGGCATGTTATACAGCGTTTATATGCATGTGACAAATGCAATCCCATTAATCCGTGTAATTCGCAATACTTGGAGATGTTGTCACTTTAAGTAGAGGGCGCAACTGGGCAGCTTCAAAAGCAGGAAGTGCAAAATCTAAACAAACGCTGAAAGGGGAAGCGAGGGCTAGCACGCAGTTGTTGATAGTGGTTGCTTGATGTGTAAACGGAGTCAGAGCAATTTCCAGAAGTTGGTGTACAGTGCATAGGGCGCAACAAGTATGCGAATTTTGCGCAGGGTTTGGTGAGCTGTGAAGAATGGCAAGCATGGGACGGAAGCCATAAGTAGCTCGAAGTCATCTAAGGCTACTTAGCATTCTTGAGCCCAATAAGCCAAGCTAGCGGGGCACCGTGCATCTTTTTCATTTTGATAGGTACGAATTTCATCGTATCTTTTCCTCTTTGTGTTTTTTCCCGTGTATGTGTCGTGTGGCAGTTGTTGGTAAGCGGATCACTTCTTCACTTGACTTCATATGAGCCATCGTTAAACTTGTGGCTGCCGTCAAGGTTGCCTTGCATTTGTTGGCATCGCAGAGAGCTACTGTTACAGTAGACTGGAGTCAGTGTGTTTGCATGGCACACAACAATGTAAATTGATCCCTGGTGTCGAAGCACTGCCGTGAAGTTTGCTTTCAACATGTGAGGTTGTTTTTGTTTTGGAATAACATCTAAAGCAGACAGAAGACACGAGTGGTCTCGTATGTAATTGTAGGCTATAATAACTTGCAAATGCTGAATTTAATGTTGCAGGTGGAAGGGACGGCGCGGGAGGTCCTGTCAAGAAGCCAGTATGAGCGCGGGCGGACGCAGCAGCATGGATTCATTCAGGTATATTACTATAACTCAAATCTCCAATCTAAGGTGTATGATGATTAGTCAGTGTTTTCCCCCTGTTTATTTTATTGTACAAAGCAAAAACACTCAATTACCTCATTTTATTATTATTTTTTTATCGTGCTTCCATCTTTCAAGAAAACACATAGTTAGTTACAACAGATACATTGAAATTCATTTGGCAGTAGGCTATAGTAGAATATTTTCCCCACTGCATTTAACTTAGCAACACTATGCCTAGTGCGTGTGCTACTGTCTGTTCCTCCCTCCCTCTTTTCTCAATTTGCTCATCTTCTCCCCATGAATGCCCCTACTTGCTGTGAGCAGCCCTCCTCTAATCAGTCCTTAAAAGTGCGAATGCACAATGCCTAGTCCAAAAAAGTTATAAAGTTGTATGTAGCCTACCATAAAAGGTTACCTACTCTGTTTTTGGAATATTAGCTTTGATAAGTGTGTGCAATATCACAGGATGTATTTCCATCCATTTTTCACCAACATCTTGCACACTGGTGTTGATGGAGTATGAATGCTGCAAAAGGCCTTCTCCAGCACACCCCAAAGATTACTTTTCGTTTCGTAAACAACCTTGACGTGGATGTCAAAAGACACATCCTGTGGTCGGGTAAAATATGTTAATCTGATTGAGTAGGGGAAAATAATTGCCATCGCAATCACCTAAAAATTTGGTGTCAGCTCTAGGTTCAGATTTTTTTAGGAAGGATCTAAACTGTCTCTGGCTCTAGGTTCAGAAACGATATGTACTCAAAGAATGAGGTCAGCTGACTGCCTGCCCTGAATAGTGAATGACCAGATTTATTCCATCTATGGCTATTTCTTTGCTGATGACGGTTATATTTCCAAGACCAGATTACAATGCCAGGATTCATTGGGCTCAAATTTTGAAAGTGTGTTTCAGGGAGCATGAGACATTATTTTCACGCCTACAAACCGTAACCCTATTGAGAATCCTCGGCATGTGCTGGAGAAGCCTTGGCGTAGCGGTCAGACTCTACTATCATCAATGGCAGATCTTGTTGAAAAATGAATGCAACACTGAAAAGAAATAAATCTTGAGACATTGCACTTGACATTTATCGAAACAATACCACAGCGAAAGCGTGCTATAATCAAAGATAAAGGTGTGCCAACAACGTATTAGAGTGTGTGCCCATGTTTTTGGCAACAACTTTTTTTTTGCCAGGCAGTGCATTAATGTTATATAATTCCACCTTGCCTATTCTACATGAGAGTTTGGTGGTTAAAGACATGATGGAGGTTGGAGACTTAATGCTGAATTTTGGGCCATTGCAAAATCCCTTTTCTTTCTTTGTGATTATGGCGTTATAAAACGCTCAGCATCTTATAAAATCAGATTACCGTGGGAAGGGCTCTCAACTGCAAGAGGCTCAAGGGTTCCCCTTTGTGTTTCGATTTTTAGCCCAGGGAAATACTGAATCACTCTGACTCAAACAGTTAGCTGAGAACATTAAACCTTTTGCTAATGTTAGCCGCTCCAGCACTTCCAGATTTACTGGATTTTATGGTGCAGCAGCACG
This sequence comes from Engraulis encrasicolus, assembly GCF_034702125.1. Lineage (NCBI taxonomy): Eukaryota > Metazoa > Chordata > Actinopteri > Clupeiformes > Engraulidae > Engraulis > Engraulis encrasicolus. The sequence continues at coordinate 44,621,387 of NC_085864.1, read as the reverse complement.
TAGTCCATATTTCATGAGCCACCGTCATTTAAACATTTTACATTCTTTGGTATTGCTACATTTATTATATATTATTAGACATTAAATATTACATCATTAAATATTTTATTTTGATTATTATGGTCAAGGTGATATTGTTAACATTACATGCTGTAACACCTGTGACTTTGGACGTTAACACTTTCCTTCCCCTTCCCCTTGGAAGGTCCTCACCATCAGTGATGATATAACGTGTTATTTTTTAATCTATTTTTTAGATTTTTTGGTGTTTTAGACTTCACTAGTGACAGGACAGTTTGAGAGGGAGACAGGAAATGTCTGGGAGTGAGAGATGGGGAAGGGTTGGCAAAGGACCTGGGCCGGAATCGAACCGAGGTCGGCCATGTGGCCATATGTTATTACTATCTAATAAAAATAACGATGATGCAATTAAATAATTGACACCTAATTAATAACGTAACACCTGTGGCTATGGACAGACCTCAGCTCTTCGCATTCCCCTTTTCTCTTCGCCTGTACTCTGCAGATATCATCATAAACATCTGTCACAAACACTTTTGTTCTGCTATGATGTGGTCCTCTTTCAACACCCACGCAAGGGTTAAGCTTTAACCACCATCAGTGTGTTCATCATTTGCATGCAATGCTATCCTATTGTGTCAGGGACGCTCGCTTGGCCATGCAAGTCATGTGAGATGATTGCTGGTGTGGTGGATGTCACCACTTTTTACAGTGAGCTGTGCATTACATAGACTTTGACTTGTTTTGCTCCCTGTACTGTGCCTCTCGGAGCAAGCTTATTACTCGCATAATAAGCCCTTGTCTCACACTTACAGCAAACAAATACGCAGGCCACCCAGCCCGCCCACTTGACCCCTCGCATTAAGGGGAGGCTTGGTTTCTGCCGAGTGTTTGCCAAGAATATTGTCTAATTTGAGACGTATTGCAGCACTGGCTGTAGCACGACAAAATTGTGCTGTACAATATTTTCCTCTTTTTTTACGCCCAGTCTTGGCACAGTTATTGCAGAAAATGAAGCAGAAGTAACGTGATTACTTTCTGGCAATGGCCGAGTAATGGATTATGTCTGAGGCATGCTTAACATTCTAGGCCCACGATTTTAACACCGCTCGTGTCGCAAGCAAAGACTTATTGTCCACTTATTGTCGTCAGCAACTGGAGATAGTAGGGTCTTGGGTGCTCACTGCTTACTTACTGAAGTAGGAGGAACCTAATTTTGAGTTATTGAAACTGAAGACTGCCTCTGGGCTACTGCTATATTGTTAAGCCTGAAGACTGTGGGCTAGTACTCGCATCACTTTGGTTTTGGAGGAAAGAAAAAAAAAAACCCAGGCGCGCTACCACCACTATCCTCACCGCACAAAAGGACGGAGTACCATGGAGGAGATTTCCCGCTATTTCCAGAGCAAGATGCGGACGCGCTCCGACAGTCTGGGCAGCCTCGGTAGCTCGGACGGGGCGTCTACGGACACTCGCCAGCTGCTGCGTCACCGCGTCCAGCAGCTGATGACCTGCGTGGACGACGTGGAGACCGACAAGAAGCTAAGGGAGAAGATGACCAAGAAGCTGGAGGGCGCCCTGCGCATCTGCGGCAAGAAGACCTTCAAGTCCAAGATGGATAATTTCAGGTGGACTGACTCACTGGTGCTCTCTCTCTCTCTTTTGATGGGATTGATGTTTTTGTCCATCTTAAAGGTAAAGTATGTGTTTTTTTAGTGGTTTATTTCCAGAAGTAATGCTGCCCATTCATAATTATATTTATCATGAAAGTTTACTACCGCCATCAGTTTCGAAGTGTTCATTACTGTTTAATTATTGTAAAGCCTATTTTACTTTGGTCAGACCAGTAAATATTAGTTTATTGTTTGTGAATGGGCAGCATACATTTTTTGAAAATAACGACTAAAATTACATACTCTACCTGTCTGTGAAGACGGGCATTCTTCCAGGTCATGATTCATATACAGCTGAATAAGCCTTTGTGATGGAAGTTTAAATGTTTTTCAGCTCAACTCAGAAGTGTAGCTGCTTTACAACTTTGCTCCTTTGACTGTAAGTGTACATTTACACTCATGGAGAAGATGAAACTTTGGTTGTTATTGCAAGAAGAGGCACGCTTTAAAGTTCTCCATCACTGTTGTTCACTACCATCACTGCCTGGTAATGACCACCTTGTCTCACAGTGCAAGTATTTCGCAAGTTGGTGCGAGTTGTTTGACCGGTTGCTGATATTTTGACCATCTCAAAGTTTGTTTTCCTCCAGTTGATGGAATACAGTCTGGTTCATGTAAACCTGACCTGAACAAGTTTGTTTGAGATATTTCAGGTATTTGTCTCGGCGGAACTAGTTTATTTTCTTCCTCGGTCGGAAATCTAAATGATGTCTGTTATGGCCTTGGAGAGGTAGCGTTTCTAAGTCAGAGGATGCCTATCGCATGCTATAGACATGCCTGAGACAAGTGATTCATTTGTTACTTATTGCCTTGGCCATTTTATATGTGGGGAAATGCAGTCTACGTATTGTCGAGTGTGTCCATTTTATATGCTGGAATTGTATGTTGTCTACTTATTGCCATTGCCATATTATACACAGGAAATGTAATGGCCACCTATTTTATGTTTTTATGCTCCGTTTAAACACTTGACGACGTGACAAACAGTAGTTGAGTTTTCTTAATGTGTTTGTGTTTGTGTCTTCTCAGTCTGCACATGGTTACATGGAATGTGGCAACAGCTGAGCCTCCAGATGACGTTGGCGCTCTGCTCAATCTGCAGTCCCCAAAGTCTCCAGACCTTTATGTGATTGGGTAAGTGCTCAGAGCCAAGTCCACAGACCTTTATGTGATTGGGTAAGTGCTCAGAGCCAAGTCCACAGACCTTTATGTGATTGGGTAAGTGCTCAGAGCCAAGTTCACAGACCTTAAGGTGATTGGGTAAGTGCTCAGAGCCAAGGAGGATAATGACTGAAACCATTCATTTACGAAGTCCTTTTACCGATATGGATTGATACAAAAAGCAGGTTGACGCTGAGTAACTGTACAGTCAAAGCAGATTATTGTCTTTTAAAAAGAGTTCACACACACCTTCAACATGTGTTCATGAACATGTATGCATTAAGACATGGCCCCTGTTGTTATAAATTAGCGGTTAACCGAATGTCAATGACCAAGTTGTACTGTATTACTACAGGCTCTGTGTGATGTCATAGCAGTGCAGTAAAATGCTAGTAAAGTCTGTTCTTTTTCTTTTTAGATGCGTCCCACGCATCTCTATAAGAGGCTTTGGTGTCCGTCCGTCCGTCCGTCCGTCCCTCCGTCCGTCCGTCCGCCCTCCCGTGATGTGTTTCCCTCCCGTGATGCGTTTCTGAATTGTGATTCCCTCCTGTGATTCCCTCTTGTGTCCACAAGGTGGCAGTCGCTCAGTTTTGGCCTGGAGCTCATGCGTGCAAACCAACCGTGCTCTTTGCCAGTGAGAAAAACATGGCGGCACTTCCTGTTGATTTTCACATGAAAGTTTTGCTTAATTTAAAGTCCCTAAGCGACTATAAATGTTGTGGCTTCCATATATTGATGTAAAAGTGCCCCACGAAGTAATGAAGCACAACAAAGTTACTCCACATTACCATTTGACCACTCGTTTTTCTATGCTAACAGGGTAGCTAATGTAGCATTGTAAATGATCCAGGGAGAAAGGGGGAAATGTTGTGATTTCAGTCCGCCTGAGGCAACGATTTTCGTGGGGAAGATGACCTGCATCTCGGTGGCATTGAACCACGCCCCCGTGCCTTATTTGGCTCGCTCAGCACGTGCGTCCTCAGTCCAATCGCAATGCTTTATTTTCCCCAGACGTTTAATCGCATTTAAGTGAAAGTGCCATGTATACACATCGCAAAATAACTCTTAATCCGATCTATTTAAATCGCATTTATTAAATCGGACTTAAAAACATCATGTACACGTAGCCAATGTCTCATTGATTAGTTTATGGAACTTACGGTTTGTCTGTTACGGTCCACGAAGACAATATCCACGTGAAAACGCAAACGCCTGCAAACCACTGTTTTGACAGAAATACAGTTCACCTGTCGCCTACTCTGTTTTCTTCCCAAAGCGGCATTTAAAAGTATTCCATGAAATCCAACATCAACGTCACTTCAAATAGGTGACAGCATCATGCTCACACATGAAATAACACTTCAGTGAGGGGGGGACATCACTGCTCTCATATTAAAGTGAAAAGAGAATTTCACATTTTAGTTTATTTAATGTAGGCCTATGCAAAATTGCAAATAGCCTATTCATTGAAATCTGTCCAGAAAGGGTTGTAATGTTTGCCTGTTTTTTATGTTTGTAAAAAAGCTAAATTCGCCTTAGGTCCCCACATTGCTAAATGTAGTGTAAGGGATTATTTTGAAAAGACAGTAACATGTAATCAGCAATGCATTACAGTTTTTCAGTAAATTGCCCAACACTGTTGAAATCCTATGGTACTTTTTCAAATCCAGGCTTATACAGTACATGGTAGGCTTATTGATAAATTGCCTTGACAGGTTATGAGGAGGCCAAGGGGGCGTTTGGGCAAAAAAGGTTCAGAACGGGCATAGACGGACGCATCTGTTGTCCGCCTGTCGGACTTGTTTTATACTTTTTTTGTATTTTTTTCTTTATTAAGGCTTAAAAGATGCATACATCACAGGATATTATTCGTGCTTTTCTCCTTTCAGTGTTTATAAAGTCACTTTCCTTGATAAATCCACAACAGGTTACTAAAACAAGTATAGATAAGTTTGTTTATGACAGAGGAATCCCCAGAAAATATCCCCATAGTCTTCTCAACATTGTTTATCCAAGCCACTTTTTTCAACAAAACTTTTTTCCCCCAAATACAATGAGAAATCAGATAGTAAAGTCTGTTCAATGACTCGTTCAGCATTCCACTGGTGGAACAGTGTGTATTAGTTTTAAAACCTGTTTTCCTCTTGTGTGCCCAGGCTCCAGGAGGTGCGAGCGGCTCCTCTAAAGTTTGTCACCGACCTGGCCTTCGATGACTCGTGGAGTCACCTCTTCATGGACACCCTGGCTCCTCTGGGCTACGTGAAGGTAATGGTCCTCAAATAAATGATAGAAGTCCACAACACTGTTAATGCTCCCAGTGATTTATTTGTGCAAATAAATCACTGGGAGCATTAACAGTGTTGCGGACTTCTATCATTTATTTCAGTTACTCTATTTTGTCCAGCACCTGTGCCACTGATGTGCGCGCATTCTCCACCTTCCTGAAGGTAATGGTCCTCCCCTGGTCTGGGGTGGATTTCTCGAAACCAAAGTTGCTTACTACATTAGCTACTTTGTTGTTTTCAATGCATTTTCCCATTGGCAACTACCAAAGTTGCTAACAGGCTAACAACTTCTCTTTTGAGAAATTCACCCCTGAAAAGGGGAAAATAGCAGTTGCAGTAGCATTTGTATAGCGCATTATCATGCTATTCACATTATATAGCACAGTTATCATCCACACATGCACAGATCATCACACAAGTGCAGAAGCTGGACCAAAAACCTAAAACTGAAAAGAGCTAATGAAAGTCTTCACATTTAAAAGACACTACTAAAGTGAGTTTAAACCCATGTTGGGACCGTCTATAAGTGTGCTGACTTCTATTATGTCTTCTCCTCTGGTCCTCCTCTGGTCCTCCTCCATAAAGTGTTTTATAATCACCAACCAGCCAATGTGTTCACATGATCAGGCGAGACAGAAAGCAAACATTTGCAAGTGGAACTTGTTTTTTCAGACACTTTGGCTCCCAGTGTAACTGATGCAGTACCAGCAGAGAAATCAGGCTGGCCTGGTAGAAACCCGGCCGCTACACCACAGTGTCATGGCCTGTTCACTTCCATCTGCTCTGCTGAGGACGTGTTCTCGTGTTGTTATGCCAATACTGTGAGAAATGTACTACTGTGTGTGTGTGCGCGTGTATGTGTGTGTGTGTGTGTGTGTGTGTGTGTGTGTGTGTGTGTGTGTGTGTGTGTGTGTGTGTGTGTGTGTGTGTGTGTGTGTGTGTGTGTGTGTGTGAGTGTGTGCGCGATTTTCACTGCTAAATTTGTACCATGTAAAAAGTAAGGCTTACTTGTGCAAGCAGCATTGTAATTGGTAAAGTAATGAGCATCATAAGACCACCCTGAGCAAGCTTTACATATTTTCAGCTTTTGCTTGATGTCGTCATACTGTTATCGGCTCACTCGGCTATTATCAGTATGGATTGGTTCTTTCATGAACAGGGCCTCGAGCAGGATACGAATTCATGGATCATTTGAATAGTTCATAAGCCGTTCATAAAGAAATTAAGTCGAGCTTAATTTTGTATGTGGGTCAGTGTCTTTTCACAGAGATGGTCAGCAGTACCACACATCAGGGCAGCGCAGCAAAAACCAGTGCCAATATTGCATGGATTTAGTTTGTTTTGTTTTTAGTGAACTGTCTAAGAAGCATATGGGTCATTCCATGTCAATTCACATGATTCCCTAGAATATCCCCAGGTGACCCTCTCCGATTTACCCGATATCTCACATACAGGTACGTTTTGATGTCAATTGAAAGAATACCAAGTATTAGCACCCTACGTCCAACGGTTGCGGAGATGAAGCCCTCCAAAGTTGGGGTGCCATGCCCACTTTTCAAGCCTGTGAATTGCATGGACCAGCATTAGATGCTGTCGTGCCATCTGATGTCTACAAAAAAAGTCTTTGACCATCTTTGCGATCTGTGTGACCATGAGGTGCCATATTTATGTAAGACGGAACATGGAGGTCAATTGGATTAAAGGAGAAGTCCACTTTTTTGAACATTAAGGCCATTTTCTGAGTGGTCTGCAATGTTTTAGAGTCCCCCTCGCCGTTTATTTCATGTTTGCTGCAGTCTCTGTTATTTGGCTGATTTTGATTTGATCTCACCCAGCTTTTGAATGGCCGTCTATGGGCACCTGCAACTCTGTTCTTGAAATCACCTTTAACATTTGTTTTCAAGAATATGCAACTTACCAAGTGTTCAGCAGTATTCACTGGTGTTCCTTAACAATTTTTGTAGCGAAATATGGCATCTGTCATGTTTTATGTGTTTTATGTAGCAATTTGTAAATTAAGTTTCACTTTCACTTTCACTTTCTTTCACAAAATGGCAAATAAAAAATGACAGAAGCCATATTTCGCCTTGAAACTTGTTAGGGACTGCTAGTGAACATCCCTAACCACTTTGTGAGCTGTAGACTTTCGAAAACAAATGTTTAAGGTAATTTTAAGAACAGAGTTGCAGGTGCCCATAGACGGCCATTCAAAAGCTGGTTGAGATCAAATTCAAATCAGCCAAATAACAGAGACTGCAGCAAACATGAAATAAATGACGAGGGGGACTCTAAAACATTGCAGACCACTCAGAAAATGTCCTTAATGTTCAAAAAAGTGGACTTCTCCTTTAACCTAACTCTAACTTCCATGGCTCTGGGGTGAATTTCTCAAAACCAAAGTTGCTTACTGCATTAGCTACTTTGTTGTTTTCAATGCATTTTCCCATTGGCAACTACCGAAGTTGCTAACAGCCTAACAACTTCTCTTTTGAGAAACTCACCCCTGCTGTGTCCCCTGTTGTGTGTTCCAGGTGTCCTCCATCAGGATGCAGGGCCTGCTCTTGCTCTTCTTCTCGCACCTGAAGCACGTCCCCTTCATCCGAGACATCCAGGTGTCCTACACCCGCACCGGCATATTTGGCTACTGGGTAAGACCACAATGGAAATAAGCTTTCGAGCTTTATTGTGCTATCCTGACTCTCTGTTTTTTTTTAATTTAAGTATGTGGTGCGGTTTATATGAAACTCAATCATGTATTTATTTTATTTATATGAACTGAAGATGTCAAATAAAATCATTCATTCATTCATTCATTCATTCATTCATTCAAGACCCATGATATCGCACCCCATTGCACTAGCAGGATTGTGTCTGCTAAGCACAATTAGTTCTCACAAATCTCTCAGCATTTCGCATGAATGGCATCATGCCATCTTACATGAAAATCACAGCTTTGCTACTGTATGTGAACACTTTATGGGACATTGAATGTGTATGTATTTTTGTGTGTTCGTATACTTTATACTGTGTGTGTTTTTGCACATGTTCATGTTTGTACCTTGTGTGTTTTTACACTGGTGTACCTGTGTTTCTTTGTACCTTGTGTGTTTTTACACCTGTGTACCTGTGCCTGTTTGTACCTTGTGTATTTTTGCACCTGTGCACCTGTGTGTGTTTGTACCTTGTGTTTTTGCATGTTGACCTGTGTGTTTGTACCTAGTGTGTTTTTACACCTGTGTTTGTACCTGTGTGCGTGTTCCTCAGGGGAACAAGGGAGGCGTGTCCATGCGCCTGTCCTTCTACGGCCACATGCTGTGCTTCCTCAACTGCCACCTGGCCGCCCACATGAACTACGCCGCCCAGCGCGTGGACGAGTTCGAGTACATCCTGGACAACCAGACGTTCAACTCCAAGGAGAGCCCAAATATCCTCGACCACAGGTCAGGCGGCCACAATGGCATCATCCACTACCCACAGTAATGGTTACCAGCACCCCTCAGAGATGATGAGGAGGAGACAGCCTATACGGAGTTTCATCCTGAATCAATATGAAATAAAACATTTTTTCATACATTTTATTGACAGGACAGTGTGAGAGGGTGACAGGGAGGGAGAGGGAGAGGGAGAGGGAGAGGGAGGGAGGGAGGGAGGGAGGGAGAGAGAGAGAGAGAGAGAGAGAGAGAGAGAGAGAGAGAGAGAGAGAGAGAGAGAGAGAGAGAGAGAGAGAGAGAGAGAGAGATGAGGGAGGATCAAGATATGACCTCAGGCCGGAATCGAACCCGGGTCCCCGATGTACCAGTGCAGTGCCCTACCATTTGAGCCAAATATGACATGAAGTTTTAAGGTGCCATCCAATGGCAGCCATGCCCCTTCAGGAGACTAGGGGAATGAATGGAGCTCAATGGGAATGTCATGCCCATTTAGGTGACCAGAGTTTTGCCTTCTTCGTTGCATCGGTGACGCAAGTTACGCTTTATCTATCTTGCTTTACCATATTGAAAATCTTTGACCCCCTTTTTTGGAGGAATTTGTTAATTTTCAAGGTCTTAGATTGTGGATCCTCCCTTCAACACTTTTATAAAAGGCAATAAAACTAAATATAATAAATATATCCCTGAGGCTGTTTTTAGAAGTTAATTTGATCTATACCAGCCACTTTTTGATCTCCTGGAGCCATTTTTTTTGTCAGTAAAGTCTTTGATGTGTGATGGTGCATAAGTATCAGTCAGCTCTCAAAGGATTCCTCAATTAGCTGTTGAGAGTGCACTATTTCTTTTTACATAATTCTCGTTCTCTCATCCTCACTTAGATAATTCTCTCCTCCTTCTCCCCTTCTGTCTTTTTCAGAGTGGTCTTCTGGTTCGGGGATTTGAACTTCCGAATCGCCGACCACGGAATGCATTTCTTGCGCAGCTGTATCACCAGCCAGCGCTTCAACCTCCTTTGGCCCAAGGACCAGGTTTGTTGACAGGTTTAATCAAACTCACCAAAGAGAAAACGGTCACTCTCCTCCCGCCGATTTCCTTTTTGGACTGATCATAGCTTAGCAGCTGAAGTGTTGTGAAGTGCTGCAGTGTTCATTATCCTTTGGCCCATGGAGAAAGGCAGTGCTGGGAGCGATCATTTTACTCTACTGCTAGGCACTGTATCTAGGCACTGTCCTGGGACAGCAAAGACACTGGACAGTCTATAAAACACCTGTCGCCGCACAGTACTATTATCGCTCTCCCACTGCTACAGGCCATGGACCAGGTTGACACCATTTTTATTTGAACTCTGGAAAAAACAACAACCTTTCCCTCCTCTAATCTCTTGTTGGATCGTGTTCATTACTTACACAGCTGTAGTGTTGTATGTACTGTGTAATATTGTTCATTCATTCTGTGCATGTGCCTGTGTTTGTTGTGTTTTGCGTTTTCATCAGCTTACGATGATGAAAAAGCAGGCGACTACCCTGCAGGAATTTGACGAGGGACCTCTCAACTTCCAGCCGACCTATAAGTTTGACCTGAACTCTGATACCTATGACTCCAGGTAGTTATCAAGTTCACTTGTGTTGACCCCTACACACACCCTTTCTTGCAATCAAAACTAGAGTAAGAACACAAAAAAAACAGTATGTTTGATGTTCATAAGGGCTGTAAGGGGGAAGAGAGGCTGAGAAAATACTTGAGTCTTTGTTTTCTTAGTTTACCGGGATAGCCATTTCTCCTCACTTGCGTTGATGCAGTGGTGTAGTCTACATAGAACGCAGGTATACGGAGTATAACCACTTCTAAATTTCAGGGATTTCAGTATACCCACTTAAAATTGATTGATCCGTTATTTTGAATAGCACAAATATATACAGTATACCCACTTCAAAAAATGCTCAAATATAGAGTATACCCACCATAAAAAAGCAGACTACACCACTGCGTTGATGTTCCCTCTTAAAGTGATCAGTTTGTGTGTGTGTGTGTTTGTATGTCTTGAAGTAAGCATCACGTCCTTTCTTTGCCTTTACAGACCACCGAAAACCTGGTTGGGTTTTGAGTAAGAGTTCTAATCATTTGCTGTATTTTATATGTGCTCCGCATTCCCCGTTGCCCTCCCCTAAAACGCTCCCTATCCTCCCCATCCCTCCTCTACCAAGGCCAAGTGAAGCTCTGAAGTAATGGTGGTGCTTGGATGAGCTCTATTTTTGGTTGATTGCAATGTCCTGCCAGACTTTGATTTGTACGGTACCAGCATCAGCAGGGTTTTTTTTTCTTTTCTTTTTGGTCTGCATGAGCCTCCGTACTTAAAGAAATAGTCCACCATTTCTGGAAATGTGTTCATTTCTCACCTCCCCTCAAGTTAAATATTTGAATTTTACCCCTTATCTCGTTATTCCAGCCGCACTCTGCCTCTAGTGAGGCAACTTGTGCCTCCAAGCTAGCATGTATGGTTGAGCCGAATGGTACCAACCAGCAGACAATGGTCTCATTTGGTTCAGTGATGTATGGTGGCTTGGAACGAGGGGTAATGTCCCCAGACTCAAGGAACGGCTGGAAGAATTAGAGAAATGTAGATCTCAATTCTTCATCTCGAGAGGTGGTGGGAAATGGGCGCATTTCCAGAAATGTTGGACTGCTCCTTTAAGCTGATTCTTCATGGCCATTATAAGCCCCCTTTGAGCCCCTTGTGTTCTGAGGTGTGCTCGTGGTAAGTGCTGAAAATGCCACGGCATGTGCAACGTAACATTGCAATCTGCAAAAGACTGCCATTCAGAACCTTGGCTAAGTCACCGCTCTCAGATTTGGATTTGCTAAATCCCACCATCAGAACAGCAAAAGTTTTTGAGCAACACGTGTTGCCACATCCAACCCTAAAATTGGTCACACCACCCTAAGTCGGAGCCAATCATCAAGCTTGGAAATTGTTAGCAGGATTTCTTTTTATTTCCTCACATGCCTCTGGCTTTAGTGAGACATATCCTTATTTAGCAAAGTATTTGGGCTTAAAACGCACCAACCATTTAAAATGGTTCTGGGTGGCAACAAGCCACATTGGCACTCCACATAGGCAGCTTAATGATCTCCACTGAAATGCATGCATGCCTCTACCCCCGGGGAGTCGTTGTTTTTAATTCCTTCGTGGTTTTAACCTACCTGCATTTCCTTCCGATGTGTCCTAATTAATGTCATCACACGTCTCTAAAGGTGCGCTTCCAAAGCTGTACTAAGCAGGCGTGGAATATTGTTTGCAGCCCAGCAGCTAATCTGTCTCTTTTTACCCATGTCGTTTCACACGCATCTAAACCATCTAGAATATGCTTCCAGAATAACTTCCCCCATGGTGCGTGTGCGTGTGCGTGTGCGTGTGCGTGTGCGTGTGCGCTGGGTGTGTGCGTGTGCGCTGGGTGTGTGTGTGTGTGTACGTGCTCGGTGGGTTTGTGTGTGTGTGTGTGTGTGTGTGTGTGTGTGTGTGTGTGTGTGTGTGTGTGTGTGTGTGTGTGTGTGCTGGGTGGGTTTGTGTGTGTGCTGGGTGTGTGTGTGTGTGTGCATGTGTGCTGGGTGGGTTTGTGTGTGTGTGTGTGTGCTGGGTGGGTTTGTGTGTGTGTGTGCTGGGTGGGTTTGTGTGTGTGTGTGTGTGTGCTGGGTGGGTTTGTGTTTCTGGGCCTGTGTGTACAGTACGGTATGTGGGTGGGGGATTAGAATTGGCGATAAACCACCTGCTGTTGAGACTCTGGGTACCTATGTATATTTATAGCTGAAATTTCAAATCGATGTTCTCCCTCATCTGTGTCACTGTTCATTGCTTGGCATGGCTTGCTACCTCTTATGAAACGACAAGCCTCTCATGGGAGCTCTCCTCTCCTCTCCTCTCCTCTCCTCTCCTCTCCTCTCCTCCACCTCTCCTCTCCTCTCCTCTCTCGTCTCCTCTCTTGTCTCCTCTCTCGTCTCCTCCCTTCTCCTCCCCTCTCCTCCTCTCCTCCACTCCACCTTGCCTCTCCTCCCCTTTCTCCTCTCCTCCCCTTTCTCCTCTCCTCTCCTCCACCTCTCCTCTCCCCCTCTCCTCTCTTCTCACATTATCCACTAGTGGTAAGAAGAGAAAGCCAGCATGGACTGACCGGATCCTGTGGCGGGTGGCGAAGACGTGGCCTCCCCCCTCCTCGCAGGATGAGGGTGAAGCCAATGAGACCAAAAGCCCACCGAAGGCCTCTTCTCCTGGGAAGGAGGAGGATGACGAGGGGTATCCCCTGGAGCTCAAACAGGACCTCTACACTACCATGATGGAGTACGGCGTCAGTGATCACAAGCCCGTCATTGGCACATTTAATCTGGAGGTGAGACGGACAAACGCTTTCCTTAGGGCCTTGGATATCACATATGCTGTCATTTATTTTTTAACCCATTGACACCTGAGGCACCTGCAAAAAAGGGTGCTGAATGCCTGAGCCCTTTTTAAGAGACGCTGCCCTCAGCCTATAAAAACCTAAATATCTCAGCCTCTGAAACACATTAAAACATGCAATAAGAAGGCATTTAGAAGCCAAGACCCTCATCTTTCATTAGAATGTGTTCATTCATCTAAAAAATACAAAGATTTTTGATAAAGTTGTGTCAAATCTCATGAGCCTGAATGTTGCGTAATGACGCTCCAGGCGCCAGGGCCAATGTTGCGCAAAGCAACATCAGACATCAATGGGTTAAGGGATTTTTTTCCCGTTTACATACAATACTTAAATCCTGTTATACCTCGGCATGTCGATCATCAACTCCTCATTTAATACTATCCATTTTTGAGAACTAAATTTTTTTTTCATTTGAACAATAGGCCAGAAATGGATGTGGTTACAAAAATACCCATATACCTGCAAACAGGGTCTTAGTCATACAACTTCTCTTCTCTTCTCTTCTAGTGAGATTATGTAATGTACAAGCTGCATTTTCCTGATCTACATAAATGACTGATTCAAAACTGCTGTACTTACTGGTCATTTTCAAACAAATCCTTATGAATAAGCTTGTTGATAAGCACTTTAAAAATGTGTTTTAAGCACCTTTCAATAAACATCACTAAAGAAATAGTGTAATTAGTAAGATGCATACTTTCAAAAGTAAATGTTAAGGGTGGTTTTAAGAACAGATATGGACATTTCTATATAGACAGCCATTCTAAAGCCAATTGAGACAAAATTCAAATTAGCCAAATAACCGAGACGGCAGCAAACACAAAACATTTTTTTTTGACGACTACCACTCTACTTTATATTGCAGACAATTCAGAAAAGGGGCTAAATGTTCAAAATAATGTACTTGTCCTCCCCTTAGTGCAGCACCTATGTTATAACCTTACTGTCACCAAAATTGTAACGTCTATGTCTTGATCTGTTACTTAAGGTTCTTGGCACTGTCATAGCAATGTTGTTATGATGCAGTTGAGTATTTTCAGCAAATAGTGAATAGGCCCGCAGGCGACCCCATCTGCAATAAGAGGTTAATGAACCTGAATTTTACAGTGACATTAATATACTCCCTTGTGATTTTATGAACTTGTCTTATCCCAGTTGAAGAAGATGCAGAGCGCCCCACTGGTCCGCGTGCATGCGGAGGGCGAGTGGAGCGCGGACATGGACTCCATGGTGACCTACACCATCCTACAGCCTTTCCCCTCCAGTGCTTGGGACTGGATTGGCCTCTACAAGGTTAGACACCACCACTGAAAAATGAAAAAAGGTCGTACCATGCATAGGTTTCTTTATTACACAGACGCGTTTCGGCGTTCTGCCTTCCTCAGTGTGTAATAAAGAAACCTATGCATGGTGAGAGCTTTTTTCATTTTTCAGTTTTACAATATTTTGGTCAGCACCCTTAAAAGGAAGAGAAAAACTGTTGGGTGACGCTTGCTCCAACCCTTAGACACCACCACTACCATCATCACTCTCCATGTTCAATATAGATATTGAATTCAAGACTCAAGTTTATTGCCATGTTAACACAGTTGATGAGGATTGGTTTTGGTTCATCCCCAACATTAAAGAGACATGCAATGGACAGAAAAGCACAGCATCGGGACACATGCAGAAAGGGCAGACAGCCATGGGTAGAGGCGAAGACAAAATTGTCCTTTACCTTTGAGACACTTTTGGGATTGTATCATTTGCTCTCGGTGTGTGTGGGGGGTACGGGTGTGTATGTGTGTGTGGGGTTGGGGGTTTTGTAGGTAAGCTTATTATTAGGTTGTCACTGTGTGTGTGTGTGTGTGTGTGGGGGGGGTGGGGGTGGGGGGGGGGGGTAATACAGTTTGTTTGCTCAGGTGTGCCTTTTGTTTCTTTTGCATATTGACATATCTAAATTGCATATTGGAAATTCCAGGTTATAAAACAAATGATGTTGTTTTTGCATGTTGCTTGGCAACCATTCGGTCAAGTTCATTTGTTGAGCAGCAACTGGGCATTTTTTTCCCTGTATTTTTCTTTAAAGCGATACCAGCTCTGGAAATAAGCTCATTTTACACCTCTCGTTCAGGAAAATTATTGAGTTTTTTTTACCTTTATGCTGTACTTCCAGTCGTTCTCTGAGTCTGGTAGTGGACTACCAGACTACATAATCTGGTAGTGTATTTTGCCTCCAAGATATCACATATCATTGAATCTTTTGGGTCCAGCTAGCAGTAATTATTATAATTGCTAGCTTGTAAATAGACGTAGCATCACTAGACTTCAAGAAAGGTAGAGCTTAATTATTTAAAGGGATATGCCACTATTTTGGGGCTTAATACAGTTACAATCATTGGCTGAGATTTATAAAGGTGGTAAAGTGTCTTATTTTTCATGTTAAGCATTGTCTTGTGGAAGTTGCCTTAGGGCGAAGAACGAGCCGTACAACTTCTCACATTAAGACTCTGTGAGTCGCGTTTATTAAGTTATTGTAACTGACTAAAAACATGGCGCCGCGCATGACAGAAAAGCCGGCAACATTAAACGTCATCGGAACTCTTAAAGGGACCGCGACTATAAAGTGAACAGAACAGTGGAGATGACGAACAGCATAACATATAACCGAATACACAAATGATTAAGTGAATTATGTCAGTTGAGAAAGCACTACACATGCCCCCCCAGAATTCACATTAAGAGAGAACCTGAAAGAAAAAAAGAATAATAAGTTAGTTCATCAACGGCGTGGGGGGCGAATCAAACGCCCAGTGCGGCTCCGCTGAATGAGAGAAGGCGGAACTGCCCCCTCTGTGTCTGTCAGTAGGCCACCCCTGCGGCATGGCCGAGGGGCAGGAGGGATGGGAAGAGGGGGCCTAGTCGGAGGCCGTCCCCGTCTCGGGGGTTGCGCCAACTCGACAGGCCTGGCCAGATCTAGGTGAGCTGGTTTAAGGCGGTCCACAGATACACATTCATGCCTGCCTCCAATGTCTACCACAAAGTGCTTGTCCCCCGCTTCCACAACGCGGAAAGGGCCCTCGTAAGGCGGACGGAGAGGTCCGCGGTGGCTATCCACTCGAATAAAAACATATCCAGCAGACTGAAGGCCACTGGGGACGTGAGAGTTCGGTAAACAGTGGCGAGAGGTAGGAAGTGGAGCAAACAACCTGGCATTGTCCAACAGGGTGGAGCGCTGGAGTGTGGCCGACCAAGGGCTCGTGGTGTTGGGGACAAACTCCCCGGGGACCCGTAGTGGCTGGCCATAGACCAGTTCCGCGGAGGAGGCCTGGAGGTCTTCCTTAGGTGCAGTCCTGATGCCCAGCATGACCCATGGGAGCCTGTCAGCCCAGGAACAGTCCTTCAGGCCAGAACGTAGAGAGGCTTTCAGTGACCTATGAAAACGTTCACAGAGGCCATTACTCTGGGGATGGTAGGCCGTGGTGCGGTGGAGTTTAACCCCCAAGCTCCCTGCGATAGTGTTCCAAAGCTCAGAGGTAAACTGAGCGCCTCGGTCTGAGGAAATGTCCGATGGGGTGCCAAAACGTGACACCCAGGTGCCAATAAATGCCCGTGCCACATCAGCTGCTGTTGTTGATGACAGTGGAACAGCCTCAGCCCACCTCGTCGTCCTGTCGACCATAGTGAGCACGTGAGTGTAACCGTGCGAGGGTGGAAGTGGGCCAACTAGGTCGATGTTGACGTGGTCGAAACGTCGTTCTGGCACCTGAAACTGTTCCAGTGGCGCTTTGGTGTGGCGGTGTACTTTGCCACGCTGGCACCCCATACAGGTGCGCGCCCAGCCCCTCACGTCCTTTTTCAGTCCGCGCCACACGAACTTGGCTGACACCAACTTGACTGAGGCCTTGGTTCCTGGGTGTGAGAGGCCATGGATGGTGTCAAAAACAGGCTGCCTCCACTTCGCAGGTACCACAGGCCTAGGAGAGCCCAAGGAGATGTCACAGAGCAGAGTAGTGCCAGCCTCGTCGAACGTCACATCCTGTAGCTGTAGTCCAGTAACAGATGAGCGAAGAGCCTGCACTCCTGGGTCCGCGGCCTGCTCTGCTGCCATGCCGCTGTAGTCCAGGCCGAGGTGGACCGGCGCCGCAAGAGCACGGGAGAGGCAGTCAGCGACAGGGTTGTGCTTGCCAGAGAGGTGTGTAATGTCCGTAGTGAACTCGGAAATGTAAGTGAGCTGCCGCTGTTGTCTACCAGACCATGGCTGAGTGACTTTGGACATGGCAAAAGTCAGCGGCTTGTGGTCCACAAAGACAGTGAACTGGCGTCCCTCCAGCAGTGAACGAAAGTGTCGGATGGCCAGGTAAACACCCAGTAGCTCTCGGTCGAAGGTGCTATACTTCCGTTCACTGGGACGCAACTGCCTGCTGAAAAAGGCGAGAGGTTGCCAAGCGTCACCCACCCATTGCTCGAAGACCGCACCGACCGCGTAGTCAGAGGCGTCCGTGGTCAGTGCAATCGGGACGGAGGAGGCGGGATGGGCCAACATGGCGGCCTTAGCCAGGGCTGTTTTGGCGTCCGCAAAAGCCTTGTCTCTCTCCGGGCTCCAGTCCACGGTGTGTTTAGGCTTGCCGCCTTTCAGAGCTTCATACAAGGGTCGCATGGTTTGGGCGGCCCTGGGGAGAAAACGGTGGTAAAAGTTCACCATGCCCAGGAACTCCTGTAAAGCTCTGATGGTTACTGGGCGTGGGAAAGCGGTGATGGCCTCCACTTTCGAGGGAAGAGGAACGATCCCGTCCTTCGTGACTCTGTGCCCCAGAAAGTCTATGGTGGACAGGCCGAACTCGCACTTAGCCGGATTGATGATGAGCCCGTGCTCGGTAAGCCGCTCAAACAGAGTGCGAAGGTGCGAAAGGTGTTCTGAAGGTGATGTGCTGGCCACAAGGATGTCGTCAAGGTACACAAACACAAAGGGCAGATCCCGTAACACAGAGTCCATGAGCCGTTGGAAAGTTTGAGCAGCATTCTTGAGCCCGAATGGTGTGCGCAGGAATTCAAACAAACCAAATGGCGTGATCACAGCTGTCTTTGGGATGTCGAGAGGGTGTACGGGCACCTGATGGTATCCTCTGATCAAGTCCACTTTGGAAAAAATGAGCTTGCCAGCCAGGTGTGCTGAAAAATCTTGGATGTGGGGCACTGGGTAGCGGTCGGGCGTTGTCGCGTCGTTGAGCCGTCGGTAGTCCCCGCAAGGACGCCAGCCCCCTCCAGGTTTGGGGACTAGATGCAGGGGGGAGGCCCAAGGACTGTTGGAGCGTCGCACAATCCCCAGGCGCTCCATGGACTCGAACTCCGTCTTGGCCACGGCAAGCTTGTTCGGCTCGAGGCGTCGAGCGCGGGCGTATACAGGCGGGCCAGTAGTGTCGATGTGGTGCTCGACACCGTGCTTGGCCGTGGAAGAGGAGAAGGTGGGCTGAGTGAGTGCAGGGAACTCGGCGAGCAGGCGTTGGAAACTGTCGGTGACAGAGAGCAGGCTGGAGAGGTGTACTGCGTCAGAGTCGCTGAGCGCGCAGGCATAAGAACAGAAAGTGACGGCGTCGATCAAGCGCTGATTTTTAACGTCCACTAACAGTCCATATGCGCACAAAAAATCTGAACCCAAGAGGGGAACAGCAACCTTGGCTGTCACAAAGTCCCAGCTAAAGCGTTGCCCTCCAAAACACAGTTCAACATGTCTAGTGCCGTACGTACGGATAGGGCTTCCATTGGCGGCTTCCATGGGGGGGCCGTGGGTGTCTGCCACCACGTCCACCTGTGAAGCAGGCAGTAGACTCCGCTGTGCCCCTGTGTCGCAGAGGAATCGCCGGCCGGAGATGGAGTCGTGGATGAAGAGTAGCCTGCCGGCATGGCCGACGCTCACGGCCACTAGTGAGCGCCGGCCTTGGCGTTTCCCGTTCCATTGAAGCTGCATGGAGAACGGCATTGCTTGGCCTTGGAGCCAAACCTGGCATGGTAGTAGCACAAACCAGAAGACAGCTGCCGACGCGGGGCCGCTGCTGCGATGAGCAGGTGATCATCCTCCAGAACATCAGATACAGCACCAGCAGGGAGGAGAGCAGCTGCACGGGGTTGTTGTTGACTAGCCAGGAAACACTTGTCAGCCTCAGCGGCCAGTTCTCTGCAATCCGTGCTGGCAGTGTTGGCCAAAGCAGCTCTCACATGAGCAGGCAGCTGGCGCAGGAAAAGGTGGAGGAAAAGGAAATCTGGCTTGTTGTCGCCAAGCAGATCGAGCATTCGGTCCATTAGCTCTGAGGGCTTGCTATCGCCGAGCCCTTGAAGAGAGAAAAGTCTACTTGCCCTCTCAGTGTCAGACAGTTCGAAAGTTTTCAGCAACTTTTCCTTCAGAGTTTGATATTTCCTTGTCAGAGGAGGACGTTTAAGAAGGCTCACCACTCTCGACGCCGTAGAACTTCCGAGGGCAGACACCACGTAGTAGTATTGCGTTTCGTCGGCGGTTATCTGACGCAAGGCAAACTGTGCCTCAGTTTGAGCGAACCAGGCTGAGGGAGAGGATTCCCAGAACTCGGGGAGCTTGAGAGACACAGCGTTGGCGGTCATGTCGATCTGGATACGTCCAGTAAGCAAACGTCGGGGGTCACCAGTGTGGAAGTTGCCTTAGGGCGAAGAACGAGCCGTACAACTTCTCACATTAAGACTCTGTGAGTCGCGTTTATTAAGTTATTGTAACTGACTAAAAACATGGCGCCGCGCATGACAGAAAAGCCGGCAACATTAAACGTCATCGGAACTCTTAAAGGGACCGCGACTATAAAGTGAACAGAACAGTGGAGATGACGAACAGCATAACATATAACCGAATACACAAATGATTAAGTGAATTATGTCAGTTGAGAAAGCACTACAGTCTTGCTTTAAGACAAGTTAAAAGAGGGAATATGTCGCTAAGCAAGTGAAAGTCAATGGATCCGTGTAGCATTGTAGCATGCATTGTAGCATACATTTTAACTGTATTAAGCCCTAAAATAGTGGCGTACCCCTTTAACTGAAGGAGAGGTGTAAAATGAGCTTCTTTCCAGAAATTATGCAGTATCGCTTAAAGAAGTTTTTTTCCAGAGGTAAATGTATTTTTTTCTTTCCCCTTCGGTATTGTGATGGCAAAACAACTAATGAGCTTGTCTTCCTGCCTTCCCTTGGCTGTCTGGGCCATTGCCCCCTGGGCCAAATTATCTCAATGTTTATGCATACAAACCTTGTGAGTATTGTCATGTCCTGTATTTAATGAGTTATTGTAATGGGGTGAATATATCTTCTCCCATTAGGTCGGCTTCAAGAGCCCGATGGACTACATCACATACACCTGGGTGAAGGATGACCAAATATCTGTTGATCATGACAGCGTCCTGGTAAATGAATTAATGGCATTGAAGAATAATAACAGAAATATGAGTATTGTTGTTGTTGTCCTTTTTAGAGGTGTACTTTGGTAGTAAACATGACTATATTACTTAGTACATATTCATGAAAAGGCCAAGTTTGGCAATAGGCACCACCGTTTCAATGAGCAGCCTAGTTGTAATACCTACTCTGGCCACAATCCCACCCAGTGTGTTCTGCATGATTGCAATCCAGTCAAATTTGATTGATATGGCACTTTATGTATGAGTTACATAGTCAATGTGCGTTAGCTGTGTAGAAAGGAAATGATGTAACACACTAACTGTGCTGTGTGTGACGACAGGTGTACATGAGCAAAGAGGAGCTGCCCGTCACGGGCGGCGAATGCATCCTCTGCTACTTCAGCAGCCACTTGCAGTGCATTGTGGGAGTCAGCCACCCCTTCACGGTCAGTTCATTATTCCTTTGGCGCAGAGGCTAGAGAGAGCCTAAGTTGCACTACACCCCGTCTGGTTAGGGTCCAAAAGCACCTTAACACTTATCTGTGTACATTTGAAGACCCTACTAGAACGGGTGCAGCTTGGGCTCTCTGTTTGACATCTTTGTTTGGCACTGAAGTATGTCATTTGATTTTCATCAAAAGTAGTGTTTGTGTGCTATTAAGTGCTATTTATTGTTATGCTATACCTCTTAAAATTGCTGGTGAAGGACCTATTGTTATTAAAAATGGGTCCAGTGTGTTGCAGAATGACCTTGTCAATACACAGTGAAGGGCAATCTATATCCATTAGTTACAGTCCAGTGTCACATATTCCAAATGACCTGTTTTGTTTTTACCTGTTCAATTTACCCAGACGATTGTTTGGTTGATTGATCACCTGGTTGAATTGGACAGGACATTTGGAATACGGGGCAGGGGATTATAACTAATAAATACAGTTTGGCTTGTTTACCAATAACAACATGTTGTTGCTTTGACAGCACCATTCATCCTTTATTTTTTCAACTCTCCTTTACTTGTACAGGTTCAGGAGTCCAAAGTAGCCATAGAGGAAGGCTTGCTCCCTGACACCATCAATGGCTTTGAAGCAATGTCCAACTGAAGAGTGTGTATGGCCCAATCTCATTACTCCCAACGGGGACCCGAATGCTCTCTCAGAGTCAACAGTGGTATGCCCTACTAAGCCTGGGGCAGAAATAGAATCGGACCTTTTGAACCCATAGGAATTACTATAACTCGTACCAAGTGCATTTGAAAGGAAATGTAAGGACTTCTCTTGTTTTGTTTTAAATCAATCATGCGTAACATATCATCAGTGGTGGGCAACATGGACTTAGAAGCTCCAATACAAGTGCCACAGATTCTAAATGACATAGGGCAATTGTAGCCTGATTATCATTGACTTTCAAATCTCTTCGAGACTTGGTCTGACCAAGAGCATAGCAACTAACCTTCTCAAACGGCATGGTTAACCCACCTCCCTCGGTTTGCTACCGGCCGAGGGCAGAAAAGGCTGCGCCGAAGTTTAAACCAAACATTTTCTTAGACCCAATAGAACGTCTCTGCTCAAACCACGTCACTGCCTTGAACACGCCTCTACCCAGGACCATTGGAGATGCTCAAAAGTTGATTAGTTTCCCACAAAGTGGGTGGAGTTCCCCAGCATGGTGGAGCTCAGAATGTACCTGAACAAGCTCTTTGCCTGAGTAATGTCGCAGAGCCGAAGGTGTTGCGTCATTAGGAGGGCCGTGCCTGGGTAGGGCAATTGGGCAATTGCACAGATACAACCAGGTCATTTGGAATATGTGGCACTGAATTATAGCTTCTAATTCCACTTTGCCAACCACTGCATATCATACAGGTTCAAAGGGGTCAGTCCTGGGTTCAGAAAGTTCATAAACCCTGCCACATTTACCTTCCAATGCAGGTGACCACTTGCCTGGTTAACACCAGACCTAATCACAAGTGATCTTGTCTTTCAGATTGAAACGATTGTGTAGAACTAAAGGCATTATGGGAGTTCCCACGCTAGGTGACCACTGGGTAGCTGCTTGTCATGATCAGCTGAGGGGTTTCGTTTTTGTTTTCTGAACCCAGGGTTGACATTTTTGTCCAGGGTACATGTTACAAAAAGAATTTGAAAGCACAATGTTTGCCTTAACATTCTTTAGTCTTACTAAGGGTTTGACAGAAAAAAGTGTAGGGATTTATTTTTTTTCTTTTTATGTTCTTTTAGATTTCTAGGATTTAGAGGGAGTTACAAGAGGCAACTGTTTTTATCAGCGGTTGCCCGTAGAGTTGCTCTGCAATGAGGAAGATTTAAAGAGCCATTTTTTTTAGATTGCCAGTGTTCTTAACGGAATATAATTGAAGTACTGTAGAGCGGATATTTTATATGCTCAGATAATCTCGCTTGATCTGTTGCTGAAGCGCACTTTTGTAATCTCTCTCTTCAGTCAGTGTCAGTGTCAGTCCATATTATGAGTTGGTTGTTGTTTCAGCAGGTCAGTTTACAAATGTTATCAGTTTCACCGCGCTTTGATGTAAGTATACAGAGCTATATTTTAGTCATTATTGTTCTTGGAGAGAGGTTGTTTTCAACATATATATATATATTTATGGATCATGCATATGTATATTTATTTGTTTGGTTTACGGTATGTTAACCAAGTGTCTGGAACACAAAACTGTAAAAAAAAAAAAAAAAAAAAAGTCATATTGAAAGGTGCAATAAGTACTTTTTGTTGTCCGGAACAAAAGACTGATTTAAAACATTTTAATTCTGTTTCTGTAACACAATAGAGGCATACTGAGTTTAAATGATGAATTACTTTGTTGACAAATTACTTAATTGTGTGCCTCGCACCTGTTTATTCTGATTTTCCAAAGATTGGTGTGTGAGTGTCAGATATTATGTTACAGCTGAATGCTCATGCTTGTATTCTATTAAATACACCCCATTAAATCATGTTACAGGCTGCACCAGAAATGTATTGTACTTTACTGCCTCAATAATGTCCATTAAAGTTTCATGTCTTTGCCTTTGCCATTTACTGCTGCTTTATTCTTTTGAGGGCTACTAACAAATCGCCCTCTCAGTTTTCTTTGAGAATAAATTGTTGAGAATTATTCATCATTGCGTCCTATTTTTTCTTATGTGAATGTCCCGAATATGTTTTTGACAACATGGATGCTTGCACACATGAAATGCCCAGATATGTTTGAAATGCCATCACTGACGCCATCAGTCAGTCACGGATGTGTTGCCATGACAACCGTTTGTTTATCTTCCCAAGAACGCTTCAGCAAAGTGCTGCAACATTGTAGACACAAAGTAAGTTATACATTGTTGTTGTAGCACCACGGTGAGTTGTGGTCAGGTGAGTTTTCTTCTAGGCTACTTTACTTGAGCCAAATAACTATTTTCTGTAACCTGCTATTGGTACCTTTTGAACTATTTGTCTTGTAGGCTACCGCTGACTGCTGAAATACTTTGCTGATTCAGACATTTTGCCGACGCTTGCCAAACTTCACATTATCATACTCTTGGTCCTAAGATTGTTGGTGTTTGTGATTCTTAGATCTACATTGATAGCAGGATGTCCAGGCTGGTAGAACCTGCTCCAAAGTTCCTGCCCCATGAATGGAAGCACACTAACAATGTCCAGTTTAGAAATGCAGAATCAGAAAGAGCCCGCTCTGAGCGTCTCACCGCTGAGTCACAGCGACTTATGGAGCAATGTGACAAGACCGCAAAACGCATGCAAGCTGAGGCCAGTAAAAAACTAGGTGAGCAACTGGATCGCCTTTTTTTGCATAGATGTTGTCTTTGATTCAGGTACTGTGACCACCTCATGCCCATGTGAGGCCAGGTTCCAGTCCGGCCTGGGTCCATGTCCAAACTCTACCCCATCTCTCCCACTGATCCCATCATCATCTGGACTGTCGCATCAAGAAAAGTTTCACTCATAGCCTACACACGCACACACAGAGCTAAAAAGTAGTAATAACAAATATCTTTTAAACTGCTGATTGTGTGTGTGTGTGTGTGTGTGTGTGTGTGTGTGTGTGTGTGTGTGTGTGTGTGTGTGTGTGTGTGTGTGTGTGTGTGTGTGTGTGTGTTTGTGTGTGTTTGTGTCTGTGTTTAATGCTAAGAAATGAGAATCACAGACATCAAATTCTGGAAACTGGAGCTGGATAGGAAACTGGATGAAGTGGTGCGTGAGACTGAGAACCTGATCACCTACAGGAGCAGGGTGCAGAGAGCCCTGGAGAGCTGCTCCGAGCCCCTGACAGTCACCATCCAGTGCCTCGCAGAGAGGTGAGCTGAGGCCCTGCCGTGGCCAACTGGTAGGGCACTCGTCTGCCATTCGGCCGACCCGGGTCATTTGCCGACCCCTCCCTGTCTCAATCCCCATTCGCTTCCTGTCCACCTCTCAAACTGTCCTGTCATCAATAACGTCGTAAAAAAAAAAAATTAGAGGTGAGCTGAACCGGCCTGGCAGGCTTATATACAACAACTAGGATGTATGTTTATGTATCCTCTCATTAAGTCCCCCCCCTCAGACAAACCTTTTCTTTCATGTATGTCATGGTAAGCAACATTCGACTTCGAGGTGTTCTTGACAGGGGATGTGTGTGTACAATCTTTTCACCCTAAACCTGTCTGCATGACCATGACCGATGCGTGACTGCTCCATGTTCCAGGGAGAAGCGGATGGGCATTGACCTGGTGCATGATGAGGTGGAAGTGGAGCTGATGAAGCAGCGGGAGGTGATTGAAGGGGTTGCCGCACTCCTGGAGCGCACTCTGGAGCAAACTAATGAGCAGATTAGGTGAGATTAGATGAGATGAGATGATGAGCACAATGGCTCTTTGCGGAGTGCCTTTCACCACTCGACTGTGTGTGTGACGCGTTCTACAGAGAGTCCAATAAAACCCATAACAATGCAATTTTTATTTAGCATGACTAAGAATATTGATGCTTCTTCTATTTGCTGTTGCATAGTATTGTACTTTGCCATTCCAGACAACACAGTGTTTCATAAAGGGAACTTGTCAAGTGAAGTGGTAGTTGAGCAGCAAGGTGCAGGGAGATTATGAAAAGGGGTTATGAAAGAAAACAAGGAGGTACATAAATACATAAATAGGGAATGACGCATACAAAATATTGAGGACATTGAAAAGTGCAATGGAGACATTGAAAGTGCATTGCTTTTACAGAAAACAGGCAAATTGTGCAAAGTAAGCAAGAAAGGTAGAAAGGCCAGGTAGTGAAGTAACTATAAAGTGCTACTGTAGTGCATATTCAAGTGGTGGATGGCTTGAAGGTAGGTACCAGGGCAGGAATTTCGCGAGGGCCATGAGAGCCATGGCCCTCCTGACCTCCCACTTTGGCCTTGTGCCCTTGAAAAAAATATCTGCCATAAAGTCCCAGTGGCATTAATGCCCTCTCTGACGCCCTGTCAAGTGGCCTTGCCCCTAAAATGACGAAATTCCAGGCCTGGTAGGTACTGTCGCTAAAGGCAAGGCAAGGCAAGTTTATTTGTATAGCGCATTTCATACACAGGTGCAAAGCAATGTGCTTCACAAGATTAACAAATGCAAAAAAAGAAAGGAAAGATGGAATAAAGAAGGAATTATATTAGAGTCAAAGAACATTTAAAACATAAAGATAAAACATAAGGTAAAATGATAATAGTAATAAAATAAAAAAATAAGAATTTGAGCTAGGGGAAAGCTTCTGAGAACAGCTTTGTCTTAAGTCTAGATTTAAAGCTATAGTGAGTGCATTTTTTACGTCATATGGAAGCTGGTTCCAAAGCTGTGAAGCATAGAAGCTAAAGGCTGCCTCTCCACACTTTGTTTTGACTTTTGGAATCACCAGCAAAGCGTGTGGTATTGCATGGGATGCTGTGGTGCCTGATGGTAGGAGTGTGAATAGATGATGTGCTGGATGTGTAGGGGCAGAGGGGATATTCTTGGCTTTCCTGGCTATTCTGGTGTTGTAATGCGAGACTAAGGTGACTTAACTATGAAGCACTGAGTTAAACATACAGTATCAATGACTCAGTACTCCATAAAAATGCTACATGCGTGTGTATATACTGTCTGTATTATACTACCCAGTCATGGGTGAGCGGTTAGGGCGTCAGACTTGCATCCCAGAGGTTGCCGGTTCGACTCCCGACCCGCCAGGTTGGTGGGGGGAGTAATCAACCAGTGCTCTCCCCCATCCTCCTCCATGACTGAGGTACCCTGAGCATGGTACCGTCCCACCGCACTGCTCCCCATGGGGCGCCACTGAGGGCTGCCCCCTTGCAGGTGAGGCATAAATGGAATTTCGTTGTGTGCAGTGTTCACTTGTGTGCTGTGGAGTGCTGTGTCACAATGACAATGGGAGTTGGAGTTTCCCAATGGGCTTTCACTTGGAGTTTCCCAATGGGCTTTCACTTGGAGTTTCCCAATGGGCTTTCACTACCGTTATTACTATGTGCAGTAGTAGGCCTATATTAGACTACTGTATAGTACTGAAACATACAAGTATATTTGAAGAGTTCAGATGCAAAACCCCCTAACTCCATTTCTGAAGACCTGCACTTCTATACTTTTAGAGAACCCCGTTGTTGGTTTGGTTTACATTCATGTACCGGATAATACATATAAGTCATGGACTCTGATGAAGATGGCTTGCCATCGAAACGTTAGTCCCTAACATGTTGTGCACTTGAATTAAAAAAGAAAAAGCATCCCATCTGAGCTGCTGCGGTGTCTTCTCTTCATTCAAGATTACCTGCCTCCCTCCCGTTGATGCACCAGATGTAAAAACAGAAGCGCGTGGAACCCCTTCTTTTGTTAATACATATAAGTAGTTATATTACATAAATCATTTTGATCGCTTTGTATTAAATAAAAATGAATTCAGATTATTTTCTGAAAAGGCACTTAGGGGGTTTTGCATCTGAACTCTTCATTTCTTCTCTAATCATTCTGACCAGAACATCGTGACACTGTCTTATCTCCTTCTTTCCCCTGTTGTCATTTCCTGCATTCCCAGGCTGAACCGCTCAGCAAAGTACTACTTGGAGAAAGACCTGCAGGACAAATTCAAGGCTGAGAACATCGACGACTTCTGTTCCGTCCTCACCAGCACCTACCCGGACTCTGAAAGCACTGGTGCAGGAGCTGCAATGGACCACTTAGCTGGGTAAATAAAAAAAAAGCTGTTGCACCATGACTGCATCAAATCACACCCTCTATTATGCAGACACTTTATTAAAATCATACGGCGTTATTTCTTGCTTTATTACTATTGCTTTATTCCCCCTTTGTTTTTCTTATTGTATTACACGTGGTACTGGGATAGATTGTGTATTGTAAAATGAACCCAAAGTTTAAGTTCAACAAATACAGGATGGATTAGACATTTTCTGGCGCTCACCCCATTGGCCTGCAGGGGTCAGTCTGCTCCTATATAGTCCAGGATTACGGGTAAACTGCAGTCCTGTGAACAGGGGGCCTTTCTCAAAACCTGTGCAGTGCACGTCCAAGTGTATCAGCCTAATTAATCACACCCAGTGATTGGATACTCTTTATTAGTCACACCCAGTGATTGGATATTCTGTAGAGTTCACCAAAGAGTATCCAATCATTGGGCGTGACTAATTAGGCTGATACACTTGGAAGTGCACTGCACTAGGTTTTGAGAAAGGCCCAGGATTTAGGGCAGTACAGGAAATGGCTTACAAGCTTTACTACACTACCGCAGCAACAATACTGTTTTCAAAAAATAGTTGACAAATTTCTTATCTGGTCTCCAACAGAGTGTATAATAGTGTAAAATAGTCATAAATAGTGTAGAATCACGAGTTTGAGCCTGACCCGTCACCCAAGGTCATTTCCTGATACTCCCTATCTCTCTCTCCCAATACTTTCCTCTCACTCTATCCCAATCTCCTGTCCAATGTAGGCCAAAGAAGCCCAAAAATATCTTCAGCTAGTCTCATAAGTGTGACGCAATGGTTGGCAATTATTTTGCCCGAAGGGCCACATTGGGTGTAGAATAATAAATGAAGGGCCAGATGTCGCAAGCAATTTGCCAGCCAGTGTTGATAAGGAATAATGTGTACACTGACATGACCTGTTGGCTGTTTCAATCCTTCATTTTCTATACAAATACAGTAGCCTATGTAATCTGTTGCCATTTGTTAAGCACTTTGAGTTGCATGCCTTGTATGATACAGTGCTATACAAATACAATTATTATTATTATTATTATTATTATTATTATTATTATTATTATTATTATATCAAGCCAGCAACACCACCTCTCTGACACCACTGTCTTGAGTAGCCATTTTAAGAATGTTGGGTGACCGTATCATTTTGGATTTCCAAGTTGTCTTTCTTGTAAAGGCTCTGTGGGCCATGTGGAATGGCTCAGCAGGCCTCATGTGGCCTCCAGACGTGAGTTGTACGTCATGTAATCTTGGCTACTGTAATGTACGTGAGTTTGGCCACGTCATGTAATCTTGGCTACTGTAATGTACGTGAGTTTGGCCACGTCATGTAATCTAGGCCACTGTAATGCACGTGAGTTTGGCCACGTCATGTAATCTTGGCTACTGTAATGTACGTGAGTTTGGCCACGTCATGTAATCTTGGCTACTGTAATGTACGTGAGTTTGGCCACGTCATGTAATCTAGGCCACTGTAATGCACGTGAGTTTGGCCACGTCATGTAATCTTGGCTACTGTAATGTACGTGAGTTTGGCCACGTCATGTAATCTTGGCTACTGTAATGTACGTGAGTTTGGCCACGTCATGTAATCTAGGCCACTGTAATGCACGTGAGTTTGGCCACGTCATGTAATCTTGGCTACTGTAATGTACGTGAGTTTGGCCACGTCATGTAATCTAGGCCACTGTAATGTACGTGAGTTTGGCCACGTAATGTAATATAGGCTCCTGTAATGTACGTGAGTTTGGCCACGTCATGTAATGTAGGCCACTGTAATGTACGTGAGTTTGGCCACGTCATGTAATCTTGGCTACTGTAATGTACGTGAGTTTGGCCACGTCATGTAATGTAGGCCACTGTAATGTACGTGAGTTTGGCCATGTCATGTAATCTTGGCTACTGTAATGTACGTGAGTTTGGCCACGTCATGTAATCTTGGCTACTGTAATGCACGTGAGTTTGGCCACGTCATGTAATCTAGGCCACTGTAATGTACGTGAGTTTGGCCACGTAATGTAATATAGGCTCCTGTAATGCACGTGAGTTTGGCCACGTCATGTAATATAGGCTCCTGTAATGCACGTGAGTTTGGCCACGTCATGTAATCTTGGCTACTGTAATGTACGTGAGTTTGGCCACGTCATGTAATCTAGGCCACTGTAATGTACGTGAGTTTGGCCACGTCATGTAATCTTGGCTACTGTAATGTACGTGAGTTTGGCCACGTCATGTAATCTAGGCTACTGTAATGTACGTGAGTTTGGCCACGTCATGTAATCTAGGCTACTGTAATGCACGTGAGTTTGGCCACGTAATGTAATCTTGGCTACTGTAATGCACGTGAGTTTGGCCACGTAATGTAATCTTGGCTACTGTAATGCACGTGAGTTTGGCCACGTCATGTAATCTAGGCTACTGTAATGCACGTGAGTTTGGCCACGTCATGTAATCTTGGCTACTGTAATGCACGTGAGTTTGGCCACGTCATGTAATCTTGGCTCCTGTAATGCACGTGAGTTTGGCCACGTCATGTAATGTAATGTAGACCACTGTAATGTACGTGAGTTTGGCCACGTCATGTAATCTAGGCCACTGTAATGTACGTGAGTTTGGCCACGTCATGTAATCTTGGCTACTGTAATGTACGTGAGTTTGGCCACGTCATGTAATCTTGGCTCCTGTAATGCACGTGAGTTTGGCCACGTCATGTAATCTTGGCCACTGTAATGTACGTGAGTTTGGCCACGTCATGTAATCTTGGCTACTGTAATGCACGTGAGTTTGGCCACGTCATGTAATGTAATGTAGACCACTGTAATGTACGTGAGTTTGGCCACGTCATGTAATCTTGGCTCCTGTAATGCACGTGAGTTTGGCCACGTCATGTAATCTTGGCTACTGTAATGCACGTGAGTTTGGCCACGTAATGTAATCTTGGCTACTGTAATGCACGTGAGTTTGGCCACGTCATGTAATCTAGGCTACTGTAATGTACGTGAGTTTGGCCACGTCATGTAATATAGGCTCCTGTAATGCACGTGAGTTTGGCCACGTCATGTAAAGTAGACCACTGTAATGTACGTGAGTTTGGCCACGTCATGTAAACTAAGTTACTGTAATGTACTGTTTGCAGCAACATGGTGACGCCAGACGAGTGGGAGACGTTCTCGGACATCAACCTGCTGAAGGTGGAGAAGGAGCGCACCAACTCGGTGGCGCTGCGCTCGCTGGTGGACAACCTGCTGCAGCAGACGGCCGCGGACATGTCCACCCAGCACAACACCGCCAGCTCCACCCTGGAGATGAACGTGCAGAGGATCAAGACTGCCAAGGCCACGCTGGAGGACCACCTCAGCAAGGTGTGAACTGACTCTTTCACACAGTACAAAATACCAGTGTTCATGGAACTCTTAAGCCTGGCTCAAACTACACGACTATTACTAGTGTTATGCCAGAGACCTGGATCCGACTCCAGCCCAAGGTCACCCCACCCCCACCTCCCCAAACCTCCTCCCATTTTCTTTCTCCATCTCACTTCCTGTCACCATCTCACACGGTCCTATCAAATAAAAGCATACGAACCCCTAAAAATAAAATAAAATATTAAAAATCCTTCTCCATGACAAAGGTGCTGGCGGAGGTGGGCAGCCAGGAGAAGAACCTGGAGGCGTTGCGCGTGGCCCTGGCTGATAAGGAGGGGCCCCTGAGGGTGGCCCAGGGCCGGCTCCAGGCCCGCAGCCTGCGGCCCAACGTGGAGCTCTGCCACGACGCCGTCCAGGCCCAGCTGCTGCTGGAGGTCCAGACGCTCGGCGAGCAGATCAACAGGTGAGTGACATGCAGAAGGGAAGTGGCTTGAGGCTAAATTGAACGGTACAGTGTGTACTTTTTTTTTTTTTTAAGATATTTTTATGGGCTTTTTGTGCCTTTATTGATGATATAACAGTAGAGATTGACAGGAAATCAGTGGGACAGAGAGATGGGGGTTGGGTTGGGACATGACCCAGGCCGGACTCGCACCTGGGTCCCCATGGGCATGCAAGCCCAAGTGGGGGGCTTAACAGTATGTACTTTTTTTGTAGTTTATCCCAAGAATGTATTGTATGGTATGCTGCCTGCCTATTCACAAATTTTATATTCATCATGTATATTCACCACCACTCATTTTGACATGGATATTTACACTTTCAGTAGTTGTTTACTCTCCTGTCCACAGTCTGTCATCTGCTACAGAATGTCATTCCACAGTAGACATGCACAACTGGCCAAAGGCTTGGTAAAAATTTGAGTTTGGTTGGTAAAAAAGACCAACTTATTAGCCACTACGACCCTCAAGTGAGTGTTTTGTTTGGCTGGTAAGATGAACATCTACTAGCCATTTTGGCTGGTGATGAAAATGGTTAATTGAGAGCCCTAACTACGTACATACAGTATATCACGAAACATTAATGGCTGTATTTTGTTTTTTTCTGAGTGAACAAGAAATTTAAGCAGTTAAATATGTTGTTAAAAGGTCACTAATCATTGTGTCAAAGTGAAATTTCTGTAATGCTTTCCTATGAAAAGATATACTCACAAATCTGCAAAAACTGTGAGGGGTGTACTCACTTTTGTGATATACTGTATCAGGTGATTAATTCCTTCCACTTCCCGTGCCCCCGCCTCCTCTGATCCCCCTCTCCCTCCTCTGATCCCCCCCCCAGTCTGAAGGCGACCCTGGCCGCGTCGGAGATGGAGCTGCGTGCGCTGGACCGGCGCCAGCTGGCCCTGGAGGAGCAGATCCACTCCAAGGCCCACGCCCTCTACATTGACGAGGTCGTCTGCACACAGCTACGCCAGCCAATCGCCATCCACAACTTTTAACATCAATAGTTTTTTTTTTCTTCTCTTTTTTTTCTTTTCCACAAGAGGTGGCTGAGCGTCTGTTGACACATTTTGAAACTTGGCTCAGGTTCTATATACAGTACATTCATGGGAAATATAGCAATAAAGCTGCAAAGATGATCCATTCGGATCCATTATGGTTGATAAAGGAAGGTCTTGTTATTTTCAGTGTTGCATAATCTGGTCATTTTATTATTTTACAATATCGAAGGGTAATAATCGCCCTGACTGGGCCAGTGAAATATACCATTATTACAAATACAAAACAACATTTGAACTTTTGAAAGAGCATTTTTAAAATCTATAATTCATGCCACTACATATGGAGTGTGACTGTAGTCCATCAGTGTAGCAGGCTTTGCAGTAATTGTAACACAGGCTTTGCAGTTTTCACAGCATGGGGTAGGAGCAGGCAAAGTAGTTGAGCTCCGAGTCGATGAGCGGCCTGTAGCGCAGATGAAGCCCTTCCAGCATCTCGTCCTCCTCCTGCGTCTCAAATGTGTTGGTGTAGATCCGCACCTGAATGGGTTTGGCAACAGCCACCACAAGCACGTAGTTAAAGGAACAGTCGGCTCTTTTTTTCTCTCGATTTTCACGCCTTTGCAGTATGAACAAGTTTTACACATGAATATGCATATCATTTTCTTGTCAGTGTTCAGTGCTTAGATTGTCATTATTAACATAGCTTAGCACAATCACTGGAAGCAAATAGTAGCCTACCATTAACATCAAGCCACAAGTGATCACTGGACGGAATTAAATAGGCCTGGCTATTTTGCACTCTGGTGAATTTTCCATTAATTTTAAAGTGGTCTGTGCATTTGGTGATGTTTTATTTGGTACTATACTATGGCTATACTGTCAAACGAGGCATTACAAAGGCATGAAGAAAATGTCTCCTCATATTTTACTACAGCTTATCTTAAGATTTCCTATAGTAGAGTATGTGGTTTACTTCCAGAATTTATGCTGCCCATTTACAAATTACATCTTTTTCTTGAGTATTTTTCACCATCATCATTTTTTAAGTAGCCTATTCATTATGACTGAGCATTTGTTTCGTACATAAAAAGGTTGACCCACGTACGCCATGTTTAATTTCCAGTTGGAGACATTTTTAACTGCAAAATGTACTGCACTTAGTTCAGAGCAATAACGAGTGTAATGCATTTCATATTGGTTTAAAAAAATATGTTCTTAAAATATTTGAATGGCAAGAATCCACACATGCGTAGCCTATATGAAAGGACACCTTTCACATTCAGTTCCAATAATAAAATGCTAAAGTAAAAAAATGGTGCTTAAAGGGACACTGCAGGCATTGGTCAAAAAAGGTGCTGCAACTATGCTGCTCATTGAAACTTTTGAAAATTTGATCTTTACATGAAAGTTTGCTAGTAATAAACAAGTATTTTCTAGTATGGTCCAAGTAGAATCATTTTTGCAGCTAAAAATGCCTATTATGCCTGGAAATTCAAAATTGCGGACCATGGAGAAGATGCACATTTTCATGTACGAAAAAAGCAAGTTTCCCAGTCATAATGGATAGAATTTGATGGTGGTGGTATTCGTGAACAAGGACACATTTGTGAATGGGCAGCATGAATTTTGGAAATAAACGACTAGAAATCTCACACACTGTCCCTTTAAGTCATTTTGCAACGCAACTCTTCATATTCAACATTCAACATCTACTACTTGCTGCCTTTCTCTTATTACCTTTATAGTTTTGACGTTGATTTTCCTCTCCATGCGGCTCTGGAGGAGCCTCTCCAGGAAGTTGATGCTGAGGAAGGCCCAGACCTTCAGGTAGACCAGCTTCTTGCAGCTCAGGATCAACTCCAGCAGCTCCTCATCCACCTGCTCGTGGCAGTTGTTCAAGTCCAGACTCAGTCTCTAATGGAAACGGGGGAAAAGTGTTTAATGGATAGAGAAAGGATAGAGAAAGGATAGGGAAAGGATTAGAGAAGGTCTGGGCAGGGGCTGCTGCTTCAAGAGGAATCACTTTTAGAGTGTGGAAGTGTGGCAACAGTGCTACAATTACAGTCAAAACAAATGATTTATTTTGGAGGTCAGAGCTCAGAGAGCTTTCAACACACATGATTTGGTTTAACGGTCATTGTAGCAGTGTTGCACTTTTCCACATTAAGAAATAATTGTACAATTCCACACCCTGGTAAGGGTGATTTCACCCGTCTACCAGACTTGAGAGCCAGGGCCATTATCAGACACTGGATAAAGTCTTTGGTGGTTAAGCTTACGTACGTCCACAAAGTAGCCCTTTTAATCACTCTATCTGCTTCATGCCATTTTTTCCTCTGGTGGACTTGCTAATAATGGACGCACAGCTGGCAGGCAACTGCCACTAAAGCTTTAGAAGCTGGGTAGTGAATTATAGAGGTCAAAATATAGAGGTATATTATCGAAGGTCTTGGCTCGTGCAGCGATAGACAAAGACGATGGTCTTGGCTGTGCAGCAATATATCGGATCAACCTCCCCATACTTTTCTTTTTTCATAAAATAGGCTATTACTTGGATTTGTCAACACCATCAGACACAATTAGAGGTAAGAAAAAAATGTTTACTGTGTTTTAGTGAAGAATTATTTTAATAATTAAACTGAATTGTAGATACATAGTACGTATATTCTTAAACATGTCCAAATGTAACGATAATATTAATACATAATAGAAAAAGAAGATAAAATTACACTTAAATCTTCCAAGCAACTGTACACTTGATCATTACCTGGGTTTATTTTGTTCATGAAAATGTAATTGATTTTCAACAGAATGAACACTTTTGTTGCTGAGACATATTTTTGTGCAAAACTTTCAAGAATCAGTGCTGTGCAACTAATCGTATTCTAGGAAAGCTGACAGGGGTGGGGTGTGGGTGACAGTATGTCAGTGGCCCTGCCTAGTGGTGTGGATCGGCACTGCCCTCACGATCCGATTCGATCACGATTCGGGAGGCAGCGATTCGATTCGATCCGATTCTATGCGATGCTATCCGATCAGATCCGATTCAATTCTACAATGCATTGCAATGCATTACATTTCTACTGAAAGCAAAGCAAATGTTTAATCAGTCATGATGAGGCAATACAAGTAGTCAGATACTGAGCAACAATTTATTGGCTGTTTTCTGTATCAGTCTGTATTAGTCTGTATCATTAAATAAAAAATAAATATTTAATTTAACATTCATTTGCTCCCGAAATATCCATGGAAGTAATTGAAACTTAAAAAAAATGCCGGATCGATTCTGGAACTTGCCGGATCGATTCTGGATCGTCCATGCCCCGCATCGATTTGGATCGCCAAATCGATCATTGTTGACACCACTAGCCCTGCCTATAAGTTAGTAAGCAGGTTTGTGCGACATTAATGTCTGCCAGTCAGCAGCCTGTATAGCTGAGTCTTCAGAGCTTGGATCTTTTTTATGCTGCTCGTAAATTAATAATTTGCCACCTTTCTAACTGCATGGCTGTAAATTGCATTTACTGCCCTGCACCATCCTCTGTTGTCTGTCTGGTGAACGGCCTTCCAGACCCTCCTCATCCCTTGTTTCATTATTCTCGCATGGATAATGAACATGAAACAATGCTCATGTACCCTCAGCGGCAGCTGGTCTATTAGCCTTTGAGGTTATAATCAGGGAGGCCGACAGTGGGGGGAAAGGGGTCGGTTGTCTTGTCTTGTCTTCGGCCCAGAGAAAGGAAGGGGCCCCGAGTTTGAATACCATTACAGTATTGAGAGGGGGCCCTGGGCCCTGTCAGATGATTTGGCCTGGGGCCCTGCCAAAGCTGTCACTGGCCCTGGTTATAATTGCTCAGCTTTTATGTTTTGTCAATGTTGCCTGAGCATCTGTTACAGGTTGGGGGAACTGCCTTTTCTTCATAAATATTTTAGCTCTTTCAATCAGGTGGTCAGACCATTTCAGTGTGACGGGAAGTAGACTGCAACAGTATGCTGTTTAACAGCATGTGTGGTGTAAATTAGGGTGTTGTTAATTAGTGTGTGACAGTATATAACATGCTCTGTAAATGGGGTAAGGCTCAGTATGGGAGGATTATTACAGTAGGTACTATGTGCAAAGTAGGCCACTATGCTGTGTTTAGGGTGGAATGTTATCAACCTAGTTTCTGTTATCTTGTGTAGTTTGGCCTATGTGGTATCTAGTGTCTGCCATCAAGTAGAAGTCCACTTTACAACTTCCAGGTAAGACAGTCTCACTGGACCAGCACAAGCGTTAAATGGCCTGCTCATCTGCATTTCAGTCATGACAAATGGGAATGCTGTAATTTAATAACCTACATACATTGTAATGGTTCCCACCCCCAGAGGGAGTTGGGCTAGGTATCATGGAGGAAGACCAGTTGGCACCTCTGGCCCGCCCAGCTGGCGGAGCATTCGGAGGGGAAAACAGGCCGCTTCAAATGAGTAGGCACGGTCGCAACCAAGCATAAAAATGCTTGATCAACACGAGATCTGCTTAGTCTAATAAAGGTGGAATTGAATGCTTGGCAAACAAGTTGGACAGTTTTTTCTAACGTGATTTCCCAAGACATAAAAAAACGCTGCTACCAGAGGCATATCAACACTAATTTATCATCCTCATAGTGCATCCAAAATGTACTAACAGCAGGTCATATTGTGTTCATTTTATCAATAGAAAATTAAGACAGAGGTTGTCATACATCAGTTGCGACCGTATGTTTTAGTTGATGACGTGTTCAGAATGTGTGATTCCACCACTGGTCACTTTGGACAGATGTTGACCAAGGTACAGGGGTTTACCTCCGCATTTGTTTTCCATCAGCAAAGTCAACACCTTATCGTTTGGATGTGCCTTGTAGAAGTATTATTGCGATGGTAAGTTACGTTTGCTATCTCTCTGCTGACAGCTGCCATTCACTTGAAGCTGCCTGTTTCGCAATGCCCTCGTCTCTGTGTATGTGTCTGCCCACAGTGTTTTCTGTCGCCTGGGGGTGGCGCCAAACACACAACATCAAGTGCAGCTAGCATTGGCCAGGGGGGCAGGTTGTCATCTCTGATGGCTGTTTTTCCTATCCATCTGGTAAGGGAATCAAATGAGGACCCTGTGTAGGCCCACTCCTTGACCAGAAGGCCACATCTAGCCACTACCTTAAACACATCCACATCTCACCTGTAAGTGTTGATGATAGAAGGGTGCCAACTGGGAGAGCGCAGGCTTGGCACTCCAGTCCTGCTCGCTGAAGTAGCAGCTGGAGAGGCTGAGGGTCTTGATGGGGATCTCGCGCAACAGGATGCGGCTAAGGCTGTCTAAGTTCAGGATGCGCTCCACGTACATGTGCACGCGGAGCTCCGGGCATCGCCTGGCCAAGTTAGCCCAGGCATTGCCCCAGATCATCTGGCCGTGGGGCTCGTGGATGTGGCAGCGTATGGTGAGTGACCGCAGCATCGGTTGTCCACTGTTGTCCAGGCCCCTGCAGCCCGTCGCCAGGGCGTCCAGCAGCTGCTCCGACACACAACTGTAGTTCATAGTGAGCGTGGTCAGGCCTCTGAAGCGTTGCATGATCTGCGGGAAGTCGGCGTTGTTGTACACGGGGATGGACTGGCTGAAATAGTCCTCCAGGTTCAGGGTGGCCAGGCCCAGGCGTCGGCCGATGTGCTTGTGCCGCTGGGCCGTGGAGAGGGCCTCCAGAACCTCCAGACCCTGCTGCAGGTTGAACCTGGCCCCTCGGAGGTTCATGTAGTTCATCCAGGAGCCTTCCTTGCGCAGGTAGTAGGTCAGACTGCGCAGGAGGCCGCACCGTACGCTGCGACACCAAGAAGAGCGGTCCAGGTCCAGGTGTTTGATAGTGAGGGCTTGTAGGCGGCTGTGGGTTTTGCGCAAGGCCGACAGGAACGCTCTCGTGGCCTGCTGGAAGCGCCGCGTCACCAGGGAGTTGATGGGGTGCGAGAAGCGGATCTCCAGGTCCTCCAGGTAGCGGCCGTACGACGTGGCGAAGCTGACGGCCGTCTCCATCTCGGATCGATGGCTGCGCGACACGCGGCCGGAGAAGTTGAAGGTCCTCACCCGCCACAGGGAGGGAGAGCGCACCACGTGGTGCCAGTGGCGACATACCAGCGCAGCGCGCACCCTGTCCCGATCGTTGAGGTGCAGGAACACCTGGAGGAGGCATGTGTGTGGGAGGAGGGCCCACATAGACTGTTCACCCTCTCTATCCTCCTCCATATTCTCTTCATTTATTTTACCATTTTCCACCTCTCTGCCATCCTGAGGTCTATCCTTATCATAGCCGGCATAAGTTGGCAAAATATTTT
Source organism: Engraulis encrasicolus (assembly GCF_034702125.1). Classification (NCBI taxonomy): domain Eukaryota; kingdom Metazoa; phylum Chordata; class Actinopteri; order Clupeiformes; family Engraulidae; genus Engraulis; species Engraulis encrasicolus. The sequence continues at coordinate 44,582,534 of NC_085864.1, read as the reverse complement.
CTGCTATCTCAGGGCCCTCCATTTAGTGACTGGTAAAACACTGGTAAAGATAGAAGCTTTCGCATCCAGTCCCCTCAGCCTACCTCAGCACAGCTACAACTTAGATTGTAGCTGAAGATTTTTTCATGTCTAGAAGAACTATGGTATAGTTCTTCTTTAGTGTACAAAAACCAACTACATTTGGATACTGCTACCAAAAGGATTTATGAAAAAAAACTCAGACTCAGACTGATTGTATGATCATTCATTCTCAATCATACTTGATTACAAATGATGGTTTAGAATGTTGCTATGACATCAAAGGAAAGTCTGTGACCTCATAGAAGAATGAAGAACACAAATTACACATGGTGCTTGACATTCATTTTATGTTTGTCATTGAGTTATTAACTTGGATATTTCAATTTCTAGATAACAAAATAATTAAACACATGAACAACAACATTTTGAATGTTGCTATGACATCAAAAGGAAAGCCTGAGACCTCATAGAAGAGTGAAGAACACAAATTATACATGGTGCTTGACATTCCTGTTATGTTTGTCATTGAGGTGTAAACTTGGAGAGATTTACATTTTTAGACAACAAATAACTAAACACAAACAACATTTTGGATATTTTTTGGGAAAGAAAACTAATACTAATTTGGCGAAATTAGCATGTCAGAGACAATATAATTCCAACATGCTATTGTACATTGTTACAGTCTGTAGGGGGTACAAAACTAAAGCATACAAAGGATACTACACCTGAGTCAGTTAGAGAATAGTGTTTGCATAATACAACATGGATCAGCTATGAATGTGGAGTTAAAAAGTAGGCTATTCTTTTGGAGTTTATTCTATGGCTACGGTTCAACAAAATGCAACTTTAAAAGTAACAGATTGAGGCCATATTGAGTTTTGGAAGAATGACACCTTCACCAGACAAGTACCCTGTAAAAGACACACACATAAAAAAACAGATTTGTATATGAATTATATCAGTATTTGGCTAAGTATTAAACATTTTAAGTTTAATTAAGTCATAAAATTATGTATACTATTGAAAATTATTGAACATGTTCAAGTTAATTTACCTGAACTGGATTTTCTGCTACAGTATGCAGATCTTTCTTAATTGGCACACTTCAAACTTGCAAAGATTCTGCACTTTTTCTGTAAACAAAAACAGATTATGTACTCAATTTATCACACTTTATCCATCAAATATTTAATGATTTGTGGAGGAAAAAAAAAAGAATGAAACCGTTTGAAATTCATGGCGGAATAGATTCAATCTTTCTGCCAAAAATAACATTGCGGCGGTTTGGTATTTGGCCTTGAAGCCTTCATACCAATTATTTGTCCCAACTATTCAGAAAGCCAAAGCCAGAAATGAGGCATTCACCTGTGGTATGTGCATAGAGAAAACCAACAGCAGAACTGTTGGCACCACCATGCCGGGGGTGTGTGGCCTGATCACTTCAATAATCTTAATCTTAGACAGATTTTTTTGTGTATAATTATATTATTTATATGTACCTGTATGTCTTTAAATGTCAGTCTGTAAATGTCAGTCCTGTGTATGTCTATCCTGGCATAGCATACCGTATTTCAATTTCCTTGTTTGACCTGTGCTTATGAAAAAACTGAGCACAAAAGCTGACTTGACTTGACTAATGCAACGGCAGCAGAATTCAATCTGTGGTATCTGTACATTTCAGCTGTTTCAGCCTGACAAGTGGTCACCCACCCACAACCTCTACTGTTTTCATTCATATTAGGTTCTGTTAGCCATCCATCCATCCATCCATCCATCCATCCATCCTTCCATCCATCCCCACATGGAAAATATATATCTATATAGCTTTATATACAGTATGATACATAGCCTATATAAAATTTGCAAAATAGTTAATGTATGGATTATACAATTATCATATGGCACATGCTGCAATAAAAATGACCAAGTCTCATTTTCATCATGTACAATAAGGCAGACATACTGTAAACATCCCAAGTACTGTAACATATAAACATTGTGCATGGAATGTGTATGAGTGCTGATGTGGCCCCATTTCTTACATATAGGATTTTATTAAACTGTAAATGCATGCATGTTACATATATATAATGTATATGTATATATATATATATATATATATATATATATATATATATATATATATATATATATATATATCTTTTTCATGTGGGTCCAATCATCCATCCATCCATCCATCCATCCATCCATCCATCATTCATCCATCTATCCATCCACCCATTAGGTAAAGTCAGGTCACCTCATGCCAGGTGAGGGTTTCCATGGGCAGGGCCAGGTGGCAGATGGGACATGGCCTGATCTCCTCCACTTCCCCTCTCCTGCCCTTCCCCAGCACGTCAGACAGACGCAGTGCAGTGTCAGAGTACAAGTCAGCCTCCTTCTCTTCATCATCCACATCATCTTCATCATGGTCATCTTCCTCCTCTCTCTCCACCTCCTGGTCCTCAACTTGGCCAGAGGAGGTGCAGTCGAGCTTTCAAGAAGAAAGAACAGGGCTTTTTTTAGGGGCTTTTATGCCTTCACTTGACAGGACAGTCGAAGATGGCGACAGGAAGCGAATGGGACAGAGACACAGGGGAGGATCGGGAAATTACCCCGTCCGGACCCGACCCGTGGGTGGGCATGCAAGCCCAAATGTGGGGGGCTTAGTGTGCTGCGCCACAGCACCCCCAGAAAGAACAGTTTTAGTAGGCTGATGCATCAGCTGACGTCTATCACTTCTAGTTGTCATAGAGAAATGGAATGAAGCAGAGGCACTAGGTGGTGGCAGCCCGGCTACAGTACAGCACAGTACAGTATAATTACAAGCGGATATAGGAGTCTGTCGAGAAGGAGCGTACGTATCTTATTTGTGCTTACCAGATGCTCCTCCAGATCCTCTGATGAAAAGGCCATGTTGCATTTCCAGCAAAATCCCATAGTTTGCGCTGTAACAAGATGAGGCAATAAATACATCAGACATCACACATATGCACCGCTCTTTGCCCAGATGCCCCACTAAACTTGCCCCAACTGTTACTGTCCATGGAGGGCAGCAGTATGAATTCAGAAGTACCTTTTTAACCCTGTTACATGCTCATGAACCACTGAAAGTATTTTATTCTAAGGTTGAAAAAGTTGCAAAGAGGTGCTGTGCTTGGGGACCCAGGATCGAATCAAGCCTGGGTGCTCTCCCAACCTCGCAGCATGTCTCATCGTTTCAAGTCTACTTTTCACTTACTCTATCAACTAAAGCCACTAAAAGCCTTAAGATATACAAAGGAGAACTTCTGCCAATTTCAATATGCTGTTGTATTGCTCATGCTACCCTTGACTTGATATTATCCCAAAAGGTATCGCTGTTTGCTAGTTGTCTGCTGATGTTGCATAACCTTAGATGTTATAAGGAATAAATCAAGATGATTTTTTGAAATGTAAACATACTCTGCCCCCATTACAATGACTAAGATCTCGGAAAAGGCTGGAGAAAAAAAAACCCTCAGGTACTGACAAGTCCAGGATAGTGTGAGCATTACAACTGCATGTCGAACTTGGCTGAAGTTATCCTTTAAGTATTCCACAGTGCAGACTTAACTGTTTGTGTCCTGGCCTGAGGCCTGGTGCTCATCCCTTGTGCTAGTGTCCGTCATGGTGGTGGTGGTGGTGGTGGATGAGGGGCAGGTCTGAACATGCAGTAGCTGGTCCTTCAAGGTGACGTAGCGGCCGCAGTCTAAGCAGCGCTCCGTGCGGCTCCCGCACATCTCCGTATGCTCCTCCAGGGCCGACAGAGGGAGGTCCAGCTGGCAGTATTCACAGCTCACCAGCCTCTCCCTGCACTCATCCGACTTGGAACAAGAGGAGCACAGACTATTCTTATCAGTATTGTTTAAATCTCAACAATCAAGTAGGTAGCAGGCTTCACTCAGGTTTCTTGAAAACTTTTAAGGGTGCTGTCCCAAATAAATACTTAGAATCAAAAAAAGAAAAGGGGGGCGCACCTTGCATACATTTTTTCTTCTTTATTTTTGTGCACAGACGCGTTTCGGCGTGTGCCTTCCTCAGTGTGCAACCTCAACAAGATTGTAAATCTCAACAAACATCCTGGATGCTCTGGTTAAAAGGCTGCATTAGCTGCTATTTGAATTTAAACGACATAAAACCCTGTACGAGGCCGAGACATGTTCAAATGTTACGTTCAAATATGAACTAGCAGTCACATTCAAGCAGTTTTATTTTATTTTATTTTTTAAAAAGAGTGCCTTGGCATCCTGCCTGTTTTTTTGCAATCTTCTACGTCTAAGACAAAGACCACCTTCTGGTTACCACCTGTTAATCACCCAAACGCCACAGATCTCCATCTCTATTTTTTCATGGTTTTAATGAACTATTTTCAGTGCACTCATCCTTTGAGAGTAAGATGAAAATGCTGCAGCTGCTACCAGAGATATTTCTAGCTGAAAGAATATAGGCTACAGAAAATGTTACAGAGTAAAATCAACACTTTAGAGTAGGGCAAAGAAACTGGATCTAACCAAGAAGCGTCATTTTGTTTCTTTTCCGGTATCCACTTTATGTCGGGTGAACGCCCCTTTAGGAGACCTTCGGTTAGGAGACCTTCGGAGTCCTGAGGTTGAGAATAAATCAAGTCCCCTTAGCGCTGTAGATGGCGGTAGCGCACGTCTTGAGCAAACACCTCAAAAATAGAAGAAGAAGGAGGGGATAACGCCCCCTTAGGAGACCCAACTTGAGCCCACGCGTTTGCATTGAGTGGGCGTGGTTTGCGTTATCTTCCTCTTATCCAGTATTTTTGAGTAGGGGTTCCCAACCTTTTCCTCCTTAGGGCCCACTTAACTCATTGAGTGCCAGCCATTTTCAAATTCAGACCAGGGGGTTGCCAGGCTTTTTTCAACGTTTGAGTGATTTTTCAAGAGGCATAAAAAATGAGTTCTTTGTCCATGTGAACAACAAACATACCAGATCAACGTAAATAAATAAACGCAAATTACTTGATATCAAGTCTTTGGCACTGTGCCATACATTCTGAAAAGAGTCGTTTTCAAGTTCATGGCACTGAAAGAGCTACAATGGTCACAAATGCTCGGTGCCTGCTCAGCTCCGACCTTGCCTGGTTAAAAGTGAGATCATCTGGTCTGGAGGCTTCCTTTATCATTTCTCGTAGGAAAGGTGTGCTTTACATCTGCCCCTGGCCATTTATTGGGTGTTACAAATGTGCCATCTCAAACAGCCCACTGCTTGAGAATCACTTCCTTATGGTGTTACATTTAACACTCACCCACCCGCAGGTTTTAGAAGGACTGTCAGTCTGGCTGATGCTTTTACAGCCCATCCTGCCATTGTGTGTTGCCACATTTGATTCCATTGAGCGATTTTAACTCCAAGATGAGATTACTGGAGACTGATTCACTTGCCTGTAACTGTTTTAATTGATGTTACTTGTGTCACTTGATTTGTATTTTAATGCAACTGGGAATTTAATTGTGTAACTTGTGCCGCCACTTGGCCAGGACACCCTTGTAAAAGAGATTTTTAATCTCTATTTTCCTGGTTAAATAAAAATAAAAAATAAATAAAAAATTATCATCGTGTTATCTGAAGATTCATGGCCTATTCCTCCTGCCTAACCTGAGGCACTGCACTCATGATGAGACGGAGCCATTTGGCTGGTCATAAAAAGCAGATGGAGCTCAGCCAATCAGGAGTCAGTGACGTGGCTTACCATTACACAGTGGCTCTGAACCTTTTTGAATAAACGCCCCCTGGACCTCATTGTAAGCCTCCCAACGACCCCTTGACCTCATCATAAGCATGCCAACGTCGGGTGTCTGGGTGTGATGCAGTCCTGAGAAATGTAATCTATAAATTCATGTGCAGACTGGATTGCTGTCAAAATAGCATTATTGACCCTCTAGTAAATCCAGCAAAGAGTTCTGTGAGGTTCTCTTCCAAGCTTAGGCGACACTGGAGAGAGTGCCTGTACGTAGGCCTATCTGATGGGTGTGTCTTTTATTATTTTATTTTCCTAATTTGTCTTGCTATTTACTTTTACTATTTTGTATACCTTGATATGGACCATGCATTTTGTGTCTGATGTAAATAAAGAATTGATACTACAAACCATGAGCAAAGAAATTGAAATTACTATAAAATGCAATAGTCATTAAAACATGAAAAGCAGTGTTGAATTCATATCGTAGGCTAAGACAAAGCCTCTGTTTTAGTGTTGGGATTGATTGATTGATTGATTGATTGATTGATTGATTGATTGATTGATTGATTGATTGATTGATTGATTCACAGTATGTAAAGGCACTTCATAGTAATACTATGGGTAAATGAGATGCTTTTTCTGACACACCTACCTCGTGATCCAGCAGGTGGCAGCGTTCCACCTTCATCCTGCACTTAGGGCAGTTCACCTGTTTAAGGGGTCATAAAAAGATAAGTGGATTAGGCTACAAAAATGCGTTTTATTATTGACCTCAAATCACCACAGAACTACAGCCTTTCCGATTGTAGGCCTAAGTCAAGAGAAATTGTGCCTGCCTACCTGTTTGTGTTGATCTTCTCGGTGCTCTTCGAGTTGCTCCCTCGGAACAGGTTCATCACAGTCAGGGCAGAGACACAAGAACCGTCTACAATGGGGCTCATGGAGTGCGAAGTTGGACTTTGCGATGTCCTTTTTGCTTTTGACATGACATGTGACATACAATAGTTGAAATGTTAAAACCTGCTAAAATAGTTGCATTAAGGTCCCACTAGCCTACGTTCATATTTCCCCCTTCACTTTCTGTTTGTCAACAGAGTATCAAAGGTACAAAACAAATACTTTTAATTTTAAAATACACTTGCTCTTGACATAAGCTCGTAGTGACAAACATTATTATGAAACTCAGACCTACCAGCTGCCACAGAAAACCGTGTCCTCGTTATTGTTTTCCATCGTACCTCGTAGGCTAATTGATTGTCGAAATTACCAACTCACCAAGAAGATTCGATTCGCACTTTCTTGAAACAGAAAGTGAAACTTGGTATGAAAAGGTCGCAAAACTACGCCTCCCAATGGTCAATTTAAATTGTGCACATGGAATGAATGGCCTTGAAAACAACAGCATACTAACTAGATTGCATTTCCTCGCAGAAAATGCTGGAGTATGCTTGCCCCTCATGCATCCGCTGCCCGTCATGCATATGTTGCCCCTCATGCATTTGTTGCCCTTCATGCATATGCTGCCCTTCATGCATACACATCATACAGTTAACCATCTGTACACGAGCTAACTTCCTGTTTTGTATGTATCATATTGGCAAAAACACATTTTCAATAACTGTAGCGCCCCCCAGTGGCCGTATTGCACCGAATTCGGTAGGTACCCTCTGGGTGTACTGGAGATCATGTGTGAGAAATTTCGTTAAGATCTGTCAAGGCGTTGCTGAGATATGAGCTAACTTCCTGTTTCGACGGTGCGTTTGCCTTTGTTGTCAAATTTGATTGGCTGCTGTGCGCCGAAGCTTTCAGCTATTGCTCTGTAAATTTCAGCATAGGTGCAGAATAGTCCAATGGTGTTCTGATAAAAATTGTAGGATGAACATAAAAAAATTGTGGGCGGAGCTTCATTTTTATTGATTTTTGAATATGTCAAAATGGCGGGAAATTCATGATGCTAAATATGGCATCAAAGTATGCGTTGGATTCGGCTTGACCCAAGGATTTCAGCGATACCAAGCGTTTGATGAATTGAAGTAAATACGGGCTAATATCGTCAAAAACACATTTTTGCTTATTGTAGCGCCCCCTAGTGGCGCATTTACAAGAAAATCGTTACGTGTCCTCTGAAGATAGTGTTGATTATGTGTATGAAATTGGGTTGTGATACAAGTAGCCGTTGCCGAGATATGAGCTCACTTCCTGTTTGGCGTCTTCGCCGACAACTTTGATTGGCTCCTGTTTAAAGACAGTTTGATCAATTGTTCCAAGAGTTTTAGGGTAGATGTATGTCAGTCTGAAGATGTCCTCCTAGAATTTTCGCGACGATCGGTCAAAAATTGTGGGCAGGGCATCATTTTTATTGATTTTCACAAAATTCAAAATGGCGGAAAAACTTTCCAGGCGGAAAATGACGTCATAGGGTGCATTGGATTCGGCTTGGTCCAAGGATTCCAGGGATACCAAGTTTTTGAAATTCTGACCAACGGTTCAAAAGTTATAGCATGTTAATATTTGCAACTTTGACCTGCTGGTGGCGCTAGAGAGTTTGAGGTAGCCCTGTGAAAAATACAAATCCAGAGCGGATCGCCGAGCCGAACGTTTTGGTCTTTGAACGGATTTTCTATCTTGAGCGGTTCTTCAAAACGAATGGATCGTAGAAATAGATGAAAATTAATAATAATAACTAGATTGCATTTCCTCACAGAAAATGCTGGAGTATGCTTGCCCGTCTTGCATTCGTTGCCCTTCATGCATGCCTTGCCTTTCATGCATGACTTGCCCTTAATGCACATGCTGCCCTTCATGCATACACAACATACAGTTAACCATCTAGATATGAGCTAACTTCCTGTTTGGTATGTATCATATTGGCAAAAACACATTTTCACCAACTGTAGCGCCCCCCAATGGCCATATTGCACTGAATTCGGTACGTAGCCTCTGGGTGTACTGGAGACCATGTGTGAGAAATTTCGTTAGGATCTGTCAAGGCGTTGCTGAGATATGAGCTAACTTCCTGTTTCGACTGTAAGTTTGCCTTTGTTGTCAATTTTGATTGGCTGCTGTGCGCCGATGCTTTCAGCTATTGCTCTGTAAACTTCAGCATAGGTGCAGAATAGTCCAATGGTGGTCTGATAAAAATTGTAGGACAAACAGACAAAAATTGTGGGCGGAGCTTCATTTTTATTGATTTTTGAATATGTCAAAATGGCGGGAAATTCATGATGGTAAATATGACATCATAGTATGCGTTGGATTCGGCTTGACCCAAGGATTTCAGCGATACCAAGCGTTTGATGAATTGAAGTAAATACGGGCTAATATCGTCAAAAACACATTTTTGCTTATTGTAGCGCCCCCTAGTGGCGCATTTACAAGAAAATCGTTACGTGTCCTCTGAAGATAGTGCTGATTATGTGTATGAAATTAGGTTGTGATACAAGTAGCCGTTGCCGAGATATGAGCTCACTTCCTGTTTGGCGTCTTCGCCGCCAACTTTGATTGGCTCCTGTTTGAAGACGGTTTGATCAATCGTTCCAGGACTTTTAGGGCAGATGTATCTCAGTCCGAAGATGCCCTCATAGAATTTTCGTGACGATCGGTCAAAAATTGTGGGCGGGGCATCATTTTTATTGATTTTCACAAAATTCAAAATGGCGGAAAAACTTTCCAGGCGGAAAATGACGTCATAGGGTGCATTGGATTCGGCTTGGCCCAAGGATTCCAGGGATACCAAGTTTTTGAAATTCCGACCAACGGTTCAAAAGTTATAGCATGTTAATATTTGCAACTTTGACCTGCTGGTGGCGCTAGAGAGTTTGAGGTAGCCCTGTGAAAAATACAAATCCAAAGCGGATCACCGAGCCGAACGTTTCGGTCTTTGAACGGATTTTCTATCTTGAGCGGTTCTTCAAAACGAATGGATCGTAGAAATAGATGAAAATTAATAATAACCCGGAAACGGGTCGAATAACAATAGTATGCTTGCCGCATGGCAAGCATACTAATAAAAAGAAACGGGGGAATAACAATAGTATGCTTGCCGCATGGCAAGCATACTAATAATGGATAAAGTGTCCAATAGAGTTTTAATCTTTGGTAGGTTTTCCAATGCATGTGGCTATATGAGCTGTAGATCCTAGTTTCAGAGAGTAAAATGCATGCATTATTTTGTTAGTGAACTCAACACAGGCCATATGAAAATGATCTGATATATGATTTGTGTGGGCAGTGACACCAGAAAAAGGTTTAATGAAAGTAGGCTATGTGACAGAGGTTTTTTATTTTAATTTACACACAGGGATCAACATGGATCTGTGGATCTAATCAACAGGCCTATAACAAGGCTATTGATTTGCAACAATTTCGGCCTGGCAAGGTATATCAATAAATGTGGCTGTAATATAAAACATCTTTTTAAAACATCTGTTAAAATTATGCCTGCCTCAATCAGCTGTCCACAAGTGCCTTAAGCCGCCGCCCTCATGTTTCATCGCATGCATCAATATTTCACCGTACAGTGGAGTGTGGGCGGGCAGGATTGACAGCTCCTACCTAGCAATTTTCAGCTTGATCAGGCAGAGATGGCCCAGCGTGTCAGCGGTGTCACTCCGGGGCGGTGGCTATTATGTCATGGCCTCCCCTGTTTGCATTCGGAGCTGCTGGGGGTTGAGTTTGCACTGCAGGCTGCTTAATTTCCTGATGCCATTGTGGCGTAGTATCAACGTGCTGTAGTTCTCTCTCTTTCTCTTTCTCTCTCTCTCTCTCTCTCTCTCTCTCTCTCTCTCTCTCTCTCTCTCTCTCTCTCTCTCAGTCTTTTACACAGAGAAGAGGCACAGTGGATAACGTGGGATTTTTAGACTCATATACTGTAAAGATGGCACGTGTCCCTAATCTTGTAACTCTGTGTGTGTGTGTGTGTGTGTGTGTGTGTGTGTGTGTGTGTGTGTGTGTGTGTGTGTGTGTGTGCGTGCGTGCGTGCGTGTGTGTGTGTGTGTGTGTGTGAACACCGACAGCGAGAGACAAGCCTATCTGTGGTCCTCCCCTCCCTCTTTATGCTGCTCCTTATGGAGACGTCTTAAGGGCATGCTCTGGTTGCTCCTTATGGAGACGTCTTAAGGGCATGCTCTGGTTGTTATTTATGGTGATGTACTTGTGAACATGTGAATGTGCCCAGACTTTGAACTGTGTGCATATGCATGCGTGTGTGAATGTGTGTGTGTGTGTGTGTGTGTGTGTGTGTGTGTGTGTGTGTGTGTGTGTGTGTGTGTGTGTGTGTGTGTGTGTGTGTGTGTGTGTGTGTGTGTGTGTGTATGTGTATGTGTGAGTGCATGTGTGCGCTCGCACACTTGCGTTTCTGTGCGTGTGTGTGTGTGTGTGTGTGGCCGTCCATGCATGTGTGCGTCCGTACCTACGTGTGTGTGCATGCTGTGCGTGTGTGTGCACACATCAGTGTGTGTGTGTGTGTGTGTGTGTGTGTGTGTGTGTGTGTGTGTGTGTGTGTGTGTGTGTGTGTGTGTGTGTGTGTGCGTGCGTGTGCACAAGCGTTTCTGTGTGTGTGTGTTTGTGTGTGTGTCCGTGTGTATGTGTGTGTATGCATGTGCATGTGTGTGTACATGCTCTCTATACCCTTCTGGCCCTGTAACAGTAGCTCGTATCCCTGTCATCCCCCTTGTCATGATTCATCAGCTCCTCACAGGCTAAGGGTTAATGCCAAGCACAGCTGCCCTTTACATGTACAAACAAAACCAGTATAATACCGCAGTAAGGTTATCCTACAGTACAGTACAGTACAGTACAGTACAATACATGGAGAATGCACACATGTCACTTGAGTAGGTGATGGACTTCAAACTGAAATAAATAAGACATCAAAAAAATGAAGAGCAGGAAAATAGAGTCTATTTGCCGTTGTACCATTAAAAAATAAGAAAACGGAGTGCCACAGTTTCCTGCTCTTCATTTTTTTGATGTCAACTTTATCCACACACTGTTAGAGCACCCGTGTCAAAAGATCTGGATCCACGCAGCGCTTCCGTTTTTTCTTTTTTCTGAAATAAATAAGAATATCAGCAACACTGATAAATGCTCCCAGACTTTTAATTCAGCAGAATGTTTCAGACACCTTGTCCTTCATCAAAGCTCATCCCTACAGGCCAGACTCAGATTGTGTGCCTTGATTTGACAATGCTGGTATCTCAACCACGGTTTGAGCACATACAGTAGGCTATATAAATAAGGAAATGATTAAGCCTCTTGAAAATATTCATCCACAATGGTGGTTGTTACAGCCACAATGATGTCATAGACCACTCTTTGTTTAAATTATGTCATGTTGTTCACAACTGAAGGTCTTTCTGTCTGTAAGAAGGATGGCATTGAGTTCACAATGTACTCCACAGACAATAAGAAGGCAGTGTAACCTCCTTTGTAAAGATGTACTGTAGCAACTACAACGTACTCAGCTGTTCTTCATTTCTTGAACCCATTCCGTCATTCACCTTACCTAAGTCCATATTTATTCTAATGTAAATGATAAGAATGATAATACTAAAGGATAATTCTGCTGTTGGTATACATGTGTTTTCATATCCCACATTTTATGTCAGCTGACAGTACAAGAATTATAAGGATTTTTGAATTATCACATGCCTATGAAGTACTTTGTATAACATGCAATGAAATTGGATTATCACGGTCCACGATGACACAATTTTCAAAAATGAGACTTTTCAGTGCTAGTTTTTGTTTCTGCTTTATGCCTGTCTGTTGGTTAACTGCAACACTATACAAGAAAGACAAGACAGCACAGTGTTCCTGCAGGCCCTAGATTTAAAAAAAAAAAAAATCTAGTCTAGACTTTACAAAATAAAGACTCCTTGATGATTCTCTTCAATTCTTGGTTGAGTTGAGTTTCCCACACAGTGCTTGCTTTCCATTCAGCTCAGGCATGCAGCAGCCACAGCTAGTAAAAACACATTAATCAGTAAATGCACTCCTGTGATAAAGCACCTCTCCTCCTCGCTGCGGCTCACAAGGATCCAACTGTGAGCTTAATTTGCCGAGCGATACTTGTTGTTCACACTAATATGCACTTCTCTGAAACCGCATGATGCCCGGCGTAGCCTATTCAGCACGATGAGAAATTTGAGCGTTGTGCGATCCACCCAACAACAACACGTGGCGCACACAGCGAGAATATTGCAAAAAAATAACAACAATCAATGTGTGCAGTGCACCGTGCACATGCAGATGCACACATACACACGTGCACAGCTTTGTTTTAGGATTATGACACAATGCTTACAGAGCCACTCGAACCTTTTGCAAGAGTAGGCTATAGGGGGAAAAAAACGAGCTGGTTTCCAAGGCAACCTAAGGAATGGCACCAATTACAACTCTGTGTGTTTTGTCTTATTACAAATGTGCCTGGAGACCATGAGAGAGAGAGAGAGAGAGAGAGAGAGAGAGAGAGAGAGAGAGAGAGAGAGAGAGAGTGAGTGAGAGAGACAGAGAGAGAGAGAGAGAGAGAGAGAGAGAGAGAGAGAGAGAGAGAGCAATGAAAAGCAGAGGGGTTTTAAACAAATAGATGAATGGATGGGGGACAGAGCGAGCAAAGGGAAGAAACTGATTAAACATAGGCCTGAGGGTGGGTAGAGTTGAAGTGTGCATGATTGTGTTCATGTGTGTGTGCATGCGTATGTGCGTGCATGTGTGTGTGCATGCATGCGTGCTTACATGTGTTTGTGCATGCGTGCGTACATGTGCACGCATGTGATTGTGTGCATGTGCGTGTGTACATGCCCGTATATGTTTTGCGTGGACATACGTATATCATGCCACAATAAATTTTAAATGAGTGCCACCATCCCTACACCCCTACCAGTTCACACACACACACACACACACACACACACACACACACACACACACACACACACACACACACACACACACACACACACACACACACACACACACACACACACACACACACATTCACATGCACAGACATACAGTACGGCACCCATCCCCAACCCCCACCTCTGCGCACACATGCGCAGGCATACTTAAATACGGTCCCTAACACGCA
>NC_085864.1:44563690-44566190 GCF_034702125.1 Engraulis encrasicolus | reverse complement strand
ACGTTTACACAGTATATCACGTGTATATTAAGTAACCTCTCTTTGTTTTTTCTTCGCCATCTCTATCTGTCTCTCTTGTGGATGTGGATGTTTTTTTCTCTACCTGTTATCTGCTGGGTTTAAACCCGTGCATCTCTTGGTGTAGTGAGACCTTGTTGCTAAACTGTTGCTATGAATCCCAGCATGGGGGAGCAGGAGGCTCTCACTATGCCTCCCTACCTACCACAGAGAAAAATGCAGTGTTAACTCAACTCTCAGGGAGTACTCTGGGACCAAACACACTCTAGAGGATGTTAAACCGACTCTCTAAGTGTTGGATTAACACTGCATGTTTTTCCACTGGAGTCTAATGCAGTCTAATGCAGTCTGATGTTGGATTGCACTCTTTCCTTTTTTCGAGGGACTTTATTGTAGTAGGCTGCGCAGGGACAAGTCGAGTCGGTCGGCGAGTGAATGCTTATTTCCCCTGTGCCTTTCTTTCCTCTCGTTTGTGTTCGGGTTTACTCACTTTAAATTCATAGTCACACACTAGACAGCTGTGAGGGTGTGTGAAATTCATGAAGTGATTACCTGCCTGCTGGTATTTTGAACGTAGTTGTTTTTGTCTCTTTATGTATCAATTTGTTTTGCACAAAACAGCAGATACCTAGAATTGGCTTGGTATTTGGGCTGGTGTCGTTTTTATCTAATGGAGTGCGGCTGGATATTTTTTCTCAAAGTTTTTTTTTAAAAAACTCGTTTGTTGTTGTGTGCAAACAGTTGGGTCCCCAAAGCCACACTGCAGCAGACATTTAGGGATGGGGGTGGTGGTGTTGGGTTGCCAGTTCCTGATGAATGAGTCAATTACTCCGGGTAATATGAAATACTGAGAGAAGGGAAAAAGGAAGGGAGGAAAGAGAGATATAATCCAGCAACAAGACCACTGTTCCAAGGGTTGAGTCTGAGGATATGGAGTTGAAATCCTGCCATGTTGTGTTGACATTACTCTCAGCCAAAAGCTGGGGGTTTATGCACTGATATTGTCCACCAAAGCCGCAATATCTTCATAACAAAAAAGATAAAAAGTAAGTCTAAAAAATAATCAAATAAAACTCTGGTCCCAGGTTTGCCGCATGAGAGATACATTCTTTGTTAATATCTACATCAGACATCCAAGAGTCATTTGGGAGAACAGACAGCTGTGATATTAATCTTTGCATTGGGCTCAGCCTCAGTCAGATTTAATTTGCTCAACAGTCTCTGCTGCTGTGTGTATGTTATTATTTTCTTCAAGGACATTGCCATAGTTCATTCAAAGCAGGTCCCACGGTCTACAGTATATGTGAGGCGAGTACTAATTATGAATCGCTTCAATCAGTTTTGTTTTTTAACCATTTCATAACTATGCAATGTGCTCTGAATGGTCTGAATGTGATCTTCATACAAGTGGGGGCAGTAAACACCATGGTCACAGTGTTTCTGTTTCTCTCACACACACACTGTGTTTTTCCAGTGTTAATTCAAGACCTGTAGTGTTGGAGCAATGGTATCAGTGGTGTGTTTGACGCCCTTGGTGTTGAATTAGCACAGCAAACTTTACTTTTGTGGTTTTTACTCAGTCTCTCTCTCTCTCTCTCTCTCTCTCTCTCTCTCTCTCTCTCTCTCTCTCTCCTCTCTCCTCCTCTCTCTCTCTCTCTCTCTCTCTCTCTCTCTCTCTCTCTCTCTCTCTCTCTCTCTCTCTCTCTCTCTCTCTCTCTCTTTCTGTGCCTGCTAGTTTCATAATTGCAGCCTATTCAGTCACTGGGTCTTTTCTCCATTGTCTTCCCCTGTCACTCCTGTACCAGTGAAGCTAACCCCACTCCTCCTCCTCCTCCTCCTTCTCCTCCTCCTCCTCCTCCTCCTCCCCCTCACCCATTCTGAACTCAGCCCCATCCCGTCCGCCCACTCCGCATCCCTGCAGCCTGTCTTCTTCTTCTTCTTCTTTTCATCCCTCTTCTTTTTAGCCCTGCAGCCTGTCTCTGCTTCTTTTTATCCCTCTCCTCCTTTTTATTCCTCTGCTTTTTTTGCTTCTTTTTTTTTTTAGCTCTCTGTGATTTATTTCTGTCGTTCTTCTCAGTCTTCGTCTCATCTCACCCCCGCACCCGTGTCTTTGTCAGCAGAACCAACCCCCTCCTCAAACGTGCACACATAAGCACAGACACAGACGCAGGCAGGCATGCACGCACGCATGCACGCACGCACGCAGGCACGCAGGCACGCACGCACACACGCACGCCAGTGTATCTACCTCATTCTGTCTGGGACAATCTGCCTGATTTCTATTTCCCTTATCTGTCTCCTGCATTCTCTCTCTCTCTCTCTCTCTCTCTCTCAAACACCAACCTCATCGTGTGTGTGTGTGTGTGTGTGTGTGTGTGTGTGTGTGTGTGTGTGTGTGTGTGTGTGTGTGTGTGTGTGTGTGTGTGTGTGTGTGTGTATGTGTGTGTGTGTGTGCGTGTGTGTGTATGCAAACGGGTGCGCG
>NC_085864.1:44546190-44558690 GCF_034702125.1 Engraulis encrasicolus | reverse complement strand
ATATGGCAGAGTGTACGCATGAGAGAGTGGAGTGGGGCGGATGGAATGGATTGGAATGGAATGGAGAAATATGTACTGAAGAGGATATTAACAGAATAAATTGGAGCTGAGCGTACAGTGTAGGCTATAGCGCAGAGAGGAGGCTGTTAGGTACCGGATAGGGCAGTGGTGCTCAAACTGTGGTACGTGTACCACTGGTGGTACTTCAGACATCTCTGGTGGTACTTGGAATAATTTTTTTTGTGTGCATTGATGTGAAGGCTGATCAAGTTGTTGCAGTTAAAAATGTCTTAGTGATCCTCAGTGGTTGTTAACAGAAGGAACCACCACAATTCATCACATTGGGAATGAATGAACATTATTAATGTCTCCGTGTTGACTGGCAAAAAGAGAATAGGGAAGGCCTTTACTGCGATATTCTAATGTTGGTGATACTTGGGGAGTTCAATATTTTCTCAGGTGGTACTTCACTCAAAAAGTTTGAGAATCACTGGGATAGGGGGATATTATTAGGCTTGATGACATAACATAGGAAAGCATGGGAAAGGCTCTTGCTTTTGCTGTGATTAGGAAAAATCTTAAATACTAACTCCAGCTGCCCATATGGTGTGATAAACTTTAATTTATTAAAAAGTGGCTTTTGTAACATTTTGGAAAATAACTCATATCTTACGTAACTTCATAAAGATAGAGTGGCAGTAGTTGAACGAAAATGCACCTACGGTTAGAGACAGAGGAAGTGGACCCCGTTACGAGCTCGCTAGGGTAGCATTGTGTGGCTGGATGACATTTCAGGTGGCAGATATATAGATAGAGAGAGGTGTGGTGGGTAAAGATGGCCTGACGCCTGATGTAATGAACCCTTTAGCAGTTGCAGCCCTGGGTGGGTGAGTGGGTGGGTGAGTGACTGAGTGAGTGAGCGAGAGAGAGAGAGAGCCAGCCTCCCTGTCCATAATAAGAGGAAGATGAAGTGCAGCGTTTGGTTTTGAGCTCCCCCACCGCTACGCACGCACGCACGCACGCACATACGCACGCACGCACACACGCACGCACGCATACACTGGTGCACACACTGGTGCACGCACGCACGCATGCATACACTGGTGCACACACACACACACACACACACACACACACACACACACACACACACACACACACACACACACACACACACACACACACACACACACACACACACACACACACACACACACACACACACACACACACACACACAGACACACACACACACACGACTGCGGGAGGATTGGTGCCATCAATCAGCAGTAGTTCTCCTCCTCCTCCTCCTTCATCCCTCTCTTATTATTCAAACCCCCCCCCCCCCCCCTCTTCTTCTTCTACAGGGAGGATATGGCCCATCTATTAGCTGGGGACCAGCAGTAGTTCTCCTCCTTCTCCTCCTCCTCCTCCTCCTCCTTCTCACCCTCGTCTTCATCATCATCATCGTATTCTTCCTCTTTCTCCCCCTCCTTCTCTTCTTCTATAAGGAGGATATGGTCCATGAATCAGTTAGGGAGGGACCAGTTCTCCTCTTTTTCTTCCTCGTCTTTCTCGTCTTGCTTCTCCTCCTCCTCCTCCTCCTCGCCATCATCCTCTTATTCTTCCACTTTCTCTGCCTGCTCTTCTCCCTCTGTTGGGGGACATGGGCCATCAATTTACGGGTGACCAGCAGCAGTTCTCCTCTTCCTCCTCCTCCTCCTCCTCCTCCGCCTCCGCCTCCGCCTCCGCCTCCGCCTCCTCCTCCGCCTCCATTCTTCCTGCTTCCAATTCTCTTCGTCCTCCTTCTCTTCTTCTTTTCCTCTGCATCCTCCTCTTCCTCCTGCTGCTGTGACAGGGCTACACTGACATGCCTCATGAGATAACAAGCCTTATATATATTAGGCTCGTCATGTCATACCCATGGATGAGCTATGCATACCACAGTCTGTAAAGGTGGAAACATGTGCGCGCGCGCCGCATACACTGGTGCACACACACAGACACACACACACACACAGACATACACAGACACAGACACACACACACACACACACACACACACACACACACACACACACACACACACACACACACACACACACACACACACACACACACGCGCGCGCGCGCGCGCACACACACACACACACACAGTCGCTCTCTCACCTCTCTCTCTCTCTCTCTCTCTCTCTCTCTCTCTCTCTCTCTCTCTCTCTACTCTCTCTGTCCTCCTATTTTCTCTCCTCTTGCTGTGATGGTGTGACTGCACTGACATGTATCAGGAGATAACCAGTCATAGCTCATATTAAACTTGTCATTCCCATGCACGCCCTAAACATATGGCTGTTTCTCATAACGCTGTGTGCAATTTCCTCTCCTCATATAACGAGAGTTCAATATATCGTCAGACTCCTACCCCCCCCCCCCCCCCCCACTGTTTTGTACAGGTAATTGGTGTTAGGGGGCGGGAGCACACCCGATATACACTGAGAAAAAGTTGCCCAATTGCCTGTCAATTTATTTTGTGTTAGGCTACATAAACACTTTCAGCACCAATTATCTACAAGAAAATCGTATCGACACCACGTATCCAGGGCATGTGCACCCGTTATGTAATGTAATAAATATATTTGGTGCTCACAATTTTTATGGTCCGTTTTATGATCCAAGATGCTGCAGTGCTGCAGCAAAATGTTTTTTCACGGCACATAGCGACGTATACTTGTGGTGAGGGGACTGTGCCATCTCCATGGATATGTAGGAGAAGCATTTTATATCCCTCCGCAAGTTTCGCCATTACCGTTTTCCTTTTATTCAAGACCCATTTCCCCATCTCCGTCTCTCCATTCTAAATCATTAACCTTGAGTGGAGTGCAGCTTTGGCACTTTGCCCATATAATTTTGCAATTTTATTCTACTTAGTTTCTCTTTCTCCACTTTCGAATCCATGCTCTCTCTCAATCCCCTGCCATTTTCTCTTTTTCTTTTACTTCTTATCGCTCTCTCTATCTTTCTCTCTCTTGCTATCTTTCTCTCTCTCTCTCTCTCTCTCTCTCTCTCTCTCTCTCTCTCTCTCTCTCTCCATCAGTCACTGTTTGTCTGCCACATGCTCTCTCCATCCCCCTCTCTCTTTTCTTTTCGTTCTCTCCCTCTTCTCTTGTTCTCTTTCTTTTTTTCCATCACTTGCTGTTTGTTGTGCCTGTGTCTTCTCTGCTTTCAAGTTCACTCTCTTCTTTCTCTTTATCTGTCTCTTTCTCTTTCTCTTTCTCTTTCATCTGCTCTTCTCTTTCTCTTTCATTCTTCCCTGCCATCTGTGTTTTTGCATATGCTCATACTTCCCCATTCTCCACTGACAGGAAGAGACAATGGAGCATGACAAGAAGTGAAATGGGACGTGTCTCTGAAAGAAATGGCCCACACGCCAAAGACTTCTGGCTGCAGTCTTGCGAATGCACTGCACTGACACAAATTGTATAAACATATATGAATGGTTTCCATGCTTCCTTCTTTAGGTTATCATAGGCATAACGCAAAATTATTTTCCTATGCACGAGCAAAACACATTAAAACAAGACCCTGTTCACACAGTATGTGGATATACTTGTAAACACATGCATTTGGTCCTCTTGTACACCCATAAACATATTTTTGTGTCACAAAACCCTAAATATATGTATTTTTAAAACAGGAGTTTTCGCAAACGCACCTGTCACAATGGCGATCCACATGCAGAGTAAATAGGATCAACATAGTAAATGGCCAAAAAATATCTGTTTTTAAAATATCTGCAATTGTGTGAGCAAGACCTAAGATGCCATACGGTACATGTGTCTTCTTCAACTCGGTCTAGAATAACCCGTGTGAAAGTCGATTCAAAGGGCCTGTCACTGAGAGAGAGAGAGCCAGTGAGAAGCTATTGATGATATATTTAATATGATATTGCCATGCCAAATCTGAAATCCTCCATGGGATCCAGGATTTCTTGCAGCATTTCTGTCCCTGGGCATTTCCTCCCTTATATATTCAGTATGTCACGAGCAGGGCTAAGAGTCACAGTCACATATGCATAATAAATGCACATGCCATGGCACTCTCAATTAAAGATTGCATTTTTCTCATATGGCCCCCTTATAGCGTACTTGATCTTCTGGTAACTCGGTCACATTTCCCCACCACTGCTGTTCCCCTGATCATTGCCCGGCCAGCCTGCATAACTGTGTCCCTATCCGGGGCAGAGGCTAACAGTCACAGTGTAGCGAAGGGGAGTAGAGTTGCCCAGCTGGGACTTGAACCCAGACCTTCTGGGGTAGTAAACCGGGGCTCTGACCGCTACACCAAAGAGCCAGGCTCGTTAGCATGTTAGTCAGAACACACCCACAACCCTAGTGATGGTCACTCCATCACACTGCCTTCCCCTTCGGGAAGCGCCCCTGTGTGCTTCACACACTCATGGTGTCCCTCACGCAACTGCCCATAATGCTTTTCCCATCCAGTGTGCCCCGTCATCAATGCTTCACCCATCACTGGGGTCACCAATCGGAATTACGGCTCACACACAATGGGTATGCTTCCGATGACCTCACTGTATACCATCCCACTTCTGACACCATTTGTAGCGAAGGGGAGTAGAGATGCCCAGCTGGGACTTGAACCCAGACCTTCTGGGGTAGTAAACCGGGGCTCTGACCGCTACACCAAAGAGCCAGGCTCGTTGGCATGTTAGTCAGAACACACCCACAACCCTAGTGATGGTCACTCCATCACACACAGCCCTATGCATATGCACAGCCCTGTCATGGGCAGTCATGGGTAAGTGGATAGGGCCGATACGTACTGTTAAAGAAAGAAAAATCAAGATAAAGAAAGAAAAATCTGAAGAGTGCTGTCCTTCGCTTCATTCTCTTATCTATATTTTACGTATGTGGGATTCAGCACCCAGTTAGTAACTGTGTTAATCAGATGATAGTCTGAGCGCGTTTCCTCCACAAGTGGTTAGGGCGTCAGACTTGTAGCCCAAAGGTTGCCGGTGCAATTACATATTTGATTTTTCTTACGTGCTTCTCTCATATTTGGTGTTCTGGTAACGCTGTCCTATTTGCTCACCACTATGATCCCCCTGCCCTGACTATTGCCTGACCTGTATCTCTGTCTCCATCCCTGGCAGGGACTAAGAGTCACAGCCCTGTGCATAACCAATTCACATATACCAGGGGGGCGGGGAACCGTCTTATCCGGCCCCCAATGTCATTTTAATGATATGCAGTTTCATATGAAATACCGTATGCCAACTTTTTTTGTAAAGAAATCTTAGAAATTACATTTGCAATACAATTGGACCTGGGTGGAGTGGAGGTGGGGTCTGTTGTAAAGGTGGCCTTCTTCAATGTAGGCTTAAAGTGTTGGGGGAAATCCTAGTTTGTGTTCATAGTAAGGCCTTGGACCTGGGAGGAGTGGAGGTGGGGTCTGTTGTAAAGGTGGCCTTCTTCAATGTAGGCTTAAAGTGTTGGGGGAAATCCTAGTTTGTGTTCATAGTAAGGCCCTTGGAGGACCCCTGGCATATACAGTATTCCCTCCCTTTCTCAGGTAGCTCTTTGAGTGCCATGGACTTGAAAACGAGTCTTTTCAGAATGTGTGGCACTGTGCCAAAGACTTGATATCAAGTCATTTGCGTTTTTTTATGGTTGATGGTTATGGTTGATCTGGTATGTTTGTTGTTCACATGGACAAAGAACTCAATTTTTTATTGCTCTTGAAAAAACACTCAAATGTTGAAAAAAAGCCTGGCAACCCCCCGGTCTGAATTTGAAAATGGCTGGCACTCAATGAGTTAAAGAGTTCATATTGGTCATGGGCCCCCCTTATACTTGGTGTTCTGGTACCTCTGTCCCATTTCCCCATCACTACAATCCCTCTGAGCATGGCTTTGCCTGGCTTGTACAGTACATCTGTATCTGTGTCACTCGCAGAGGTCTAAGAGCCACAGCTTTCCTGTGCTGCTGCCGTGCTGCTGTGCTGTGCTGTGTGTGGTGACTCATGCTGGGTGGGTGAAGCACATTAGCCCCGACGCCGTCTCTCTTCCTAATGCTGCGCAGCCACTCTTAATCGCATCAGCTCAATTAAATCATCCGCTACGTCCTTAGATGGCGCGGGGAAGTGTTGTTGTGTGTCCACGCAGACACAGACACAGACACAGAGACAGACACACACAAAACGCAGCTTCTTCCCTTTTGTTGTTCTTGATATGTTTCCCAGGCCATGCAGGTCATGTCCTTGCTCAACGAACAGAAGAGATTCATGGCACTTAAGTGAATTAGATGACAGATGGAAAAAAAAAACTTTCAAATCAGACAATGGGTGTCGTGTCACAGTGCCTCCATGGCTGTCTGAGGCTGCTGTGTAGCTTGAAGTGGCAACACTCTGAACAACACTGTGCAGTGTTCATGTCAACCTTACAAGAAGCACGTTTTTTGGGGGACAAGAAAAATTCAAAATTGACTCTGCCACCCTGGGTGGTATGGCATTGAGCACTAAGCAGCACCCACACCCAGGGTGTGCCTCTGATGCCTTCACAGCAAGTCTCACCATATCCCACTTCTGACACCATTTGTTTCAAAGCGGGGATTGAGAGTCTGGCTCTTCTTTTTGTAGTGGTTACACATTTCCTCGGATCTAAGCCATCTTCTGTTAACATGGTTAACATGCCCCAAACACCTTTACCCTATAGGAGCACCATTCTGACCTACAAAGCAAAAAGCACGCAGAACTTTGAGTATTAAGAGTTTAAAAAAATCCTGTCGTCTTAGTTTGATATATGGTACTGTATATGCCATCAGAAGGACAATAACTCATTGTAAACAACAATGCAGTTATTGCCTTTTTGCTTTGTAGGGTGGGAATGTAGTGCACTGTAATGGCTTGGTACATCAGCTGTATACGTAAGTCATATTGACAAAACACCAGTTTCATTTCACTTCAAAAACTAAGTGGGTCGGCCTGCAGGTGAGGTTCACACAGGTCACAATTCCCGCCAAACAGTAAATCCCTTGGCTCTGAGTGACAGTGTGAGCCCATGTCACCACGTCACCGTGAGTCGAACCGTGCGAGATGTCTCACTTTGCTTGTCAGCCGCGTTCCAACCCCTCCGTGTCTGTCTAATTTACTGCCGTCGCCTACCAGAGCAGGGCTAATCCAAAGGCTAGACCGGATCACCTGGGGGGCGCTTCGGTGCACACAAAAGGTTACGGCAGCCAGAGCTGCTGACAGCTTTGACTGGGCCCTGGGACAAATTCATTTGAGAGGGCTCAATACATACCAACGAGGACCCAATACACTGGGCCCGCGGACAAATGGCATGATGACCCGTCCCCCCCACCTGTCAGCTTCCCTGATGGAAGTCATCCAAGGTGTTTGAGGAAAAAAAATGTTGTGTTTGTGGAGTGAAGAAGAATTATTCTTGTTTTCCAAACCCCTGAGGGCTAAAGCACACCGTCTGCCTTTTGTGCAGGGAACATTTTTGACATGCTTTTGCACAGCAACAGGTTTTCTAATGGCGTACTATATGTGGTGTCTCGTTCTCTCTCCTCTGTTCTCTGTCTCTTGTCATCCTCTCTTCTCTATCTCTACCTCCTTCCTCTGCCACTATACGCGCCTCATCCCACTATCCATCCATTCAATTCCACACAGACCCGTCTGGGGGTCCTCGCTCAATTAAATCAATTATGGCTCTGCAGTAAAGGGCTCGGACTCGGGCTGTCTCTCTCCCCCAGCCACCCATCAGTGTTGCCAGATTGGGCGGTTAGCCACCCAATTGGGCTGCTTGGGATGGCCGTCTGCAGGTAAAAACGGGAAAAATTGGTCATTTGGCGTTTTTTTCTGCAGTTTTAGGACCATAGAAATCAATGCAATTTGTTGAAATTGGGCGTAATTTAGTGCATTTTGGCGTTTTTTGAGAACCTTTTGGGCGGGATTTGATCAGACACATCTGGCAACACTGCCGCCCACTCCCTACCGCAGCCAGAGGGCGAGATGGAGAGGCCCTCCCCAATTACACCAGCAGACGGGTTCAACAAGACACTCAGACAGATAATGCATCATGATGGCCGCTAAATGGTCAACACAACAGACCCACAGCATCGTGTTTTTGGCTTTCATTTTAAAAACGCACATACAAAACATAAAAACAAAAACACTTTCTAGCATCTGAAGGATCAGTGCTGTTTAAAAGCAGGAACGGGTCGGTACAGGGTGGTGTATTGTGGTGGAGGCAGAGTGCGGGCTGGAGGGGTACTGTGGATGGAGCACCTGTGCTATAAAAATAAATAGAACAGAACTATTACGCCCTGCCAGGAGGTCCATTTTGGTAAATTGGTTTTGGGCAAATGGGGGAAGGATCAAATCAGGCCCACTCCCATGGCCATTTCCCAAATCCTACTACTGCACTCCGTCTCTCTCTTCCCACAGTCATTTCCTATAACACCCCCTCACCCTGATTTCATGGTCTCTTATCTCGATATTCATCACTTATTAAGGCATTTGAAATGAGGTTACACCACGCTCATGACTACAAGGTGCCAGACATGAACAAAAAACTGTGAAAATTCCCACTTGTGTGCTGAGGAAGGTCCTTGAGACCAAAAGCAATTACAAAAGAACAAAAACAAAAGGGATTTAAGTGTGTGGACAGTTTTGCTTCAATTTTCAATACAAATCCAAAATAAATACATTGGATTATTATGCCTTCATATAGGCCTAAGTGAAAATTGCACACTTAAATCCTTTTTTTTTTTTTTTTTATCAGGAGGTGTTGTTTTGGGGGGTACTTGATTCACAGATGCTGTTTGTGTGGGAAAATGAAACTTCAGCTCAGCCCCACAAGCTAATAAAGCCAGCCTTTGGCAGACACCACTTGGTCTGCTGAGAAAATTACACTGCAGCCTCAGTGCTCGTGATCCCTCTTAATGCCACTGTTCTGTTGCTGTGCATCTCTTCCACCATCGTCTCCCCTCGCTCTCCTCTCCAATCCCACTACAATCCACGCTGGCGTCTCTGGGGCTGAGCTTCACTAAGATTGTCTTCTGTCTCTCTCTTGTTCTTTTTTTTATTGTTTGTTTATTTTCGTAGTACCCTGAACCCTTGTCAAGGCACACTAACACGCGCAAATATGCACACACACAGGCACGCAGGCAGGCAGTCAGGCAGTCAGGCATGCACGCACACACGCGCGCACACACACGCACGCACACACACGCACACACACACACACACACACACACACACACACACACACACGCACACACGCACACACACACACACACACACACACACACACACACACACACACACACACACACACACACACAAACAAACAAGCAAATGCAGAAACATCCATCAGCTTTATTCCCACAGAGCTGCCTGGAGAGCTCTGGCAGGCTGAAGTTATACTGCCTTATTACCGCCAGCTTCGCACACAGACTGGCTATCAATCTTTACCAAGGTAATGCAATGCAATGCACGCCGCATTTCGCTCTGTTAGTTCAACACTTCGAGAAGTAGGTCCAAATGCACTCCGAGAATGTTATGTAAAGTTGGTAATATAGGAGTGTTAAATTTTTACTATAGAAGTGTTGAATTTTCTTAAGAGAGTTTGGAAAAGTACACTTCATTTAGAGTTGTATAGAGTCCAAGTGTTGAATGAGCACTGCAGGGGAAAGTGGAAGTGATGACCGGATGCAAGGTGTGGCCGAAAGCATCGCTGCAGGTCTTTCTGGCTTCCACAGTGCTGAAGTGTGGACTGCCCACTCCTGCATAAACACAAAGTCTACTGTATATACAATACAATGCACAGCACATATTGCAGTATTAATTCAACACTTGAAGGAGTAGGACCAAATGCATGTATTGAAGAGTGTTAAATGTAAAGTAGAGAGTAGGCAAAATGCACTCTGTCAATGTGTTAAGTTAAAGTAAGAGTAAAAAATGCATTTTGTCCTACCCTCTAATGACACTCTTTGATTATGTGTATTTTGTTCTCCTCTCTTAAAAACCCCAACCCCAGTTATAACCTCATTGCCACCCAAATGGTAATGACCAAGTCTTAATCAGTTATTTAAGACAGAGACGGTCTTATACGAGACGAATCACTCATGAAACCTTCCATAGGAATGAACGAGAGCATTTGGCTACGCGAATATGGCGTTTGCCGGTGTCACTCCCACCTGTCCGGTAACGAGAGCCAATTGTTTGCTGAGCTGCGCTGTCACTTATCCAATAGTCTCGACGCCTCGACGCAAGTGCAAACGTAAACCTTTACGACTGCTCGTACCTAATCGGTTTGTTTGCTGTGGTTTGTTTGCAGTCCGTGGAAACTTCATTGTGAATTGGGCAGAGAGCGCAACTCGACCATTAATCACCTTTCTGCGCCCATCCAAAATGCACAAGACAAAGGGACAGATATAGCCTAATCACGGAAACAAAAACGGACGTGTGCATACATGTGCACACCCGTTGTGTTTTTTCTTATGGTTGAAAACAAATAAGTAAGAAAAAGCAAAACGGGAGCAAGTCTGCAAGACATTCAACTTTGATCAGTTTAGCTTTTTTTTCTTATATTTTTCACCGTTGGTCATAGCTATTATCAGTTTAGGCAGCAACACAGTTTAAAACACCAATTTTGAGGCAGGCTAGCCTACATCATTAATTTATTCAATAGCCTATTTTTTTTTATTATTATTAGGCCTACTGATGAGCAGGGACGACCATTGTGCTTACTGCTTTGGCTATCAGAAAATAAATCCAGTGTCTTTTCTGTACGATGACCGGAGAATGGATGCCCGTTTGACAGCCGACCGGAAGAGGTGAAGTCCACGCAACTTGCTCCCACCTGCCGCAAAACAGAACGTTGTCGTGGAATGTGGCGCATGCGCAGATCAAAAATAGCATAAAGAAAAACGCTGTTTTAAAGTGTTACTTTCATGTTTCGGTCATTCTAAGACTGCCACTAAAACCAGTTTTTCATTGTGATTCCAACCATATGAGTTGTGTATCGCTGTGTTGTCCCACTGTCACACAACATTATTTCCCCCATTCATTCTTATATACCCCATCACTGACTAATCTCAAATAGTCAGTTTGAGGCGTAGCCAAGATGGCCGCCGAGTGATGGGACTTATGGGAACAGACTTTGTTTAAGACTCTCTGCATTGTCAGCCAACTCTCCAAGTGTTGAAACCAGGGGGTCAGGATTTGGCTGATTAGCTTCGCCGATTAGCAAGGCACTTCCTCGTCGCAATTCCGCCACCACTTCGCTCAAAGAGGGTGGACGCGATTGGTGTGCGCGAGTTTAGTGTTGGGCACACTGCATCCAATGCCCGTCTTCCATATATCTTTCTGGTCAATCGTAAGTCAGTCATTAACGTGTCACGTAATTGGCTGAGTAAACTGGTGGCGGAAACGACTCCATCTTTGAAGCTGAAAAATTCGTTCAATTTTGGCTGAATTCACTAGCCTAGCATTTCCCATTGAAATGACTGGAGGCGGGACTTATTCACTCTCTCCAGTTCTTATATACCTCCATGGTTGAAACGGCACTGCTATTTTTACTGTTACCAGTTTATCACCTCATTGCCACCTAAATGGTAATGACCAAGTCTTAATCAGTTATTTAAAGTGAAAAAGTGAAAGTGAAAGTGAAAAGTGAAAGCCCATTGGGAAACTCCAACTCCCATTGTCATTGTGACACAGCACTCCACAACACACAAGTGAACACTGCACACTGCACACAACGAAATTGCATTTATGCCTCACCCGTGCAAGGGGGCAGCCCTCAGTAGTGCCCCATGGGGAGCAGTGCGGTGGGACAGTACCATGTTCAGGGTACCTCAGTCATGGAGGAGGATGGGGGAGAGCACTGGTTAATTACTCCTGGCGGGTTGGGAGTCGAACCGGCAACCTCTGGGATGCAAGTCTGACGACCTAACCGCTCACCCATGACTGCCCATAAAGGGACACTGTGTGAGATGTTTAGTTGTTTATTTCCAGAATTAATGCTGCCCATTCACTAATGTTTCCTTTTTCATGAATACTTACCACCAGCATCACATTCTAAGTATTCATTATGACTGGAAAATTGCACTTTTCATACATGAAAAGGGGGATCTTCTCCATGGTCCACCATTTTGAATTTCCAAAAATAGCCATTTTTAGCTGCAAAAATGACTGTACTTGGACCATACTAGAAAATATTTGTTTATTACTTAGTAAACTTTCATGTAAAGATCAAATTTGGCAATAGGCAGCCCAGTTTCAATGAGCAGCATAGTTGCAGTACCTTTTTGGACCATTTCCTGCACAGTGTCCCTTTACTAAGACTCTCTGCATTGTCAGCCAACTCTCCAAGTGTTGAATGAGCACTACTGAATGTACTGTGTGCAAGGGAAAGTGGAAGTGATGACCACTGGCTTTGTGCAAGGTGT
Source organism: Engraulis encrasicolus (assembly GCF_034702125.1). Taxonomy (NCBI): domain Eukaryota; kingdom Metazoa; phylum Chordata; class Actinopteri; order Clupeiformes; family Engraulidae; genus Engraulis; species Engraulis encrasicolus. Next base: position 44,546,217 of record NC_085864.1, on the reverse strand, counting down.
GGCCGAAAGCATCTCTGCAGGCCTTTC
>NC_085864.1:44516190-44518690 GCF_034702125.1 Engraulis encrasicolus | reverse complement strand
TAAATAATTCATGAGTGGCCCGAGATACGATTGGCATCTCACCCTAATAGGCAGTACTAGCACACACCACCCAAGGGTCATTAAGAGTTCATGCCATGTAGCTCCGTTGGAAACAACAACAAAATACCATGTTTGAGGAAATGATTCAGCCAACAACAGGGAAGTTTTGGTCTCGGTGGTTTTGAAGTTTGAACTTTTCAACTCAACAGTGGGTATAGGGCACAGCGGTGGTGTTGCAGGTGCAGGTGCTTATCCCTCCGGGGCTACAGTGGTGTTAATTGATCCATGTTTCCTCTGTCAGTGTTTAAAGAAAAAAAGTATCAAAACTGAAGTCTTGTGCTGCGGTGCTGGCTAACTGACGTTGTCCAAACATTGTCAAAGAAGATGCCGCACACTCTGCTCCATGGTTTTATTCGAGTAACGTTCGACCGTCTGACTTTCTCCAAATTGCTCTTCAAACTAGTTAAGAGAAGGCCAGATTAGGAATTGGCTTGCCAGTTGTTATGCGAGTACCTGAGGGAATGGCATGAATTGTGGATGAGAATCTAATGTTATGGGTTGCCAATTCTGTGTAAAAGTTGCCAACTTTATATATAAAGTTGCCAACCCAGTCCTACAGCAACTCAATGATAGCAGACAATCAAAACATTTCCCTGTGGTCATTGAGTGAGCTATTTGCTACCACCATCCCAAGTGGGTGTCAATAAAATGTAATGTAATACTGTGTAAAGTTATGTTCAGTGGGGAAGCACTATAGGCTACAGTCACCTTGTCTCTTTGAACAAAGAGATGAGACGGAGACAGCAAGAGAGACGGGGAGGTAGGGAAATGACTTTCGGTCGGGAATCGGTCAGGTCCCATTCGTAACAGTGCAGTAGTAGTAGTACTAGAGTCAGAGTGTACTTTATTGTTCTGAGGGGGGAATTTGTCTTGGGCTTTAAACAATCACTGCATTACATACAGTACTAACATACCCAGCATAAAACACAACATTGACAAAAACATTAAAAAAAAACATACAATTGTGCACTCCATGTGCATGGCATGTCTATCTTTCATAAAGCAGTCTAATGGCAGTCGGGACAAAAGAGTACTTCTTATCAGTCTGCATTTCAGTGTCCTGAAAAATCTACCTCAGGGTAAAGGGTGAATTCATTATTCAGAATGTGTGTGGGGTCCCCTAGATTAGAATCCTCAGTGCCTCCCTGGGCACTGACTTTTTGTAGAGGGACTGCATATATCCCTGACCTTGGTGACCAACAATCTCCAGTGCAGTTTAACCAGACACCCCTACTTTGCTTTCAACTGAATAATCAGATTGCCATACCATATTTGCATGCCATACTGTATCAAACTTTCTAAGATCATTTAGATGAATAAAAACGGAAGCCTATTATTAACACCGTACAGTCTTAGTCGTCTTAAAAAGTACATCCTTTGTTGGAGCTTGGTACAGAGGCCCATGTGAGTGAATTGGGCAAAATAGGCCCTGCCGTGGCCAACCGGTTGGGCACTCGTCTGCCATGTGACCGACACGGGTTCAATTCCCGGCCCAGGTAATTTGCAGACCCCTCCCCGTCTTTCTCCCTATTCACTTCCTGCCCATCTCACATACTATCCTGTCATCAATAACGTCGTAAAAAAAGACCAAAAAATATCTTTAAAAAATGAAGACACCAAGGTACGTATTTGTATAAAGAGTGCCTAAATCATGTGAGACACAGCCAAGGCCACTTTCGTCCTTTTGCTTCTGGTACCTAGAACAAAGTGTTCTGGGTGACCTTCAATGGCAGAGTTGCCAGCTCTGAGTTCAAGATATCAGAAGCTAAACATACACATTCCTGGCCCAATTAATTGTAACACAGGAATAGGCAAAAGTTAACAACAGTATGGTCAATCAGTTGTTGGTCAGCTGCAAAATGCAGCAGGATATACCACTCAAATTTAACACAACATACCGTTGCTGACACCCACACAGATGGCAGAGAGCTGCAATGCAGGCTATTGCCAAGCTCCTTTAATCTTGCCAACTCTACTTCAATCATCATGGCATATATAGTGATGCATTTTTGCTCTTCTGAAACTTCATTTTAAAGCTGCAAAGATGTTCAGTCACTCAGAAAATGAGTCACGTTTTCTACTAAGCGACAAAACCCTGCCAATATACGAGGGCTATTGCCAAAAAAAGTAGGTCCCTTATCAAGCCACACATTTTCATTCTAATCCATGATACGTTGTTGAATGAGTCAACTACAAATAAATACATCGTGATGTGCATCTTTCCAAAACCAGCATTCACTCTGACTCATGTTATTATTGAAGGCTAGTTCAATTCAAATACATCACCCAAAGTATAAACTGTTTGGATAGGCGACACATTTCGAGCCTGATGTGTTGACATGAACTGAAACTCGGACAGTTTATGAAAATATTGATGCTTATGCTTATACCATTGTGAAAGGAAAGACGTCCAACATGCAAAGTGCAACAAGTTGACACA
>NC_085864.1:44488690-44496190 GCF_034702125.1 Engraulis encrasicolus | reverse complement strand
AACGGAAAGACTTGTTACTTACCATATGACTGACACCCCATTTCGTCCTCAAGAGAGTCCTCTTTTGTGTATTGCAGAATCAAAAAAACATCATCCATCAATCACCTCTGTTTTTTAAACTATTCCTCATTTTATATTTGTTATCTATTTTATTCAAGGTGAATGCGTCATGTGTTTTTTTTCCTATGAACTTCCGCGGTTCAGGCCAGACAGAAACTGGACTGGGCAGTAGAAGTGAAAAGCCACCAAGGTCAAGCAAGATACATGCAGCTTTTTGTATCTGGATATAAAAAGGAAATGGCCTGGGAAGATATAACAGACATCAGGTCTGCTAACAGTTTTCACCAGGCCCAGGACAGTCATCTGAAAGGGCCTCACCCAGTGATACAAAGTAATATGGTCCCAATGATGTGCCAATTTTATCGCGCACCCAAAGACTTTCGTTTTTCCTAGAAGTTGAGCGCGTCCTTTGCCAAAACCCAATGATGTGTGCCCCTCTCTCCATAGGCTCTGGAAAAGCTGATCCCTTTATCCCTACCCCAGTCAGTTTCCCTGAACCACATGAATGGAGGCTGTTCCCCTTTTAGCACTACACTGTGCTGTATATATAGGTACTGTGCACTGTTTAAAGGTAGTGTTAGATTAGTGGTGCTTTAGCCTCTGCCCTGTGCCCTTCCACCCCCCATGGTGACCAATCACAAGTGCATTACCAGGGGCAGGGAAGCTAACAGGGGGACAAAGAGGTCAGTCGTCCCGGGCCCAGGGAGAAATGGGGCCCAGATTTGGGTCCTCATTACATTACATGTATTGGGTGAGGGGGCCCTTTCAGAGGACTTTGTCCTGGACCCAGCCAAAGCTGTCAAAGGCCCTGGCCAGGGGTCAGGGGCCATGAAGCTGACTATGGAGCGGTGTTTTGCTTTTCTTTTTTAACGCACACCGCTCTACCAGTGGAACGCTATATTAGTCACTGAAAAAGCTTAACAGCCTTAGTGCTACACCACTGTGACAGTGCACAGGGTCTTTAGTAATACATTGCGACTTGGACACTTCCATTCTGTTAACCCCTTAGCGCAGAGCCTATGTTATAACCTTACTGTCACCAAAATTGTAATGGCTATGTCTTAATCTGTTACTTAAGGCTCTCAGTACTGTCATAGCAATGTTGTTATGATGTAGTTGAGTATTTTCAGCAAATAGTGAATAGGCCCGCCAGCAGTAAGAGGCTGACAGCTAATATAAGAGGGGCAGTGTCTTACTGGGTTTAAAAAAAAAACAACAGGTCGCTGAATGGGAGTGACCTTACATCTGTCTATTTTCCACAGTGTGCGTGCGTGCGTGCATGAGTTTATGTGAACTGCACCTCACCCCTGACCTCTGGTCCCTAGCGCAGCAGTGTCTTCCAGGGCTATTAGTGTGTGTGTGTGTGTGTGTGTGTGTGTGCGTGCGTGTGTGTGTGTGTGTGTGTGTGTGTGTGTGTGTGTGTGTGTGTGTGTGTGTGTGTGTGTGTGTGTGTGTGTGTGTGTGTGTGTGTGTGTATGTCATTATCAATAATTGTATCATTATATCAATTATTTATTTTTTGTTTATTTCCCCCCTTCATGGTGGGGCCCATGGAGGACACTCAGGCAACCCTTGAGAGAGAGAGAGAGAGGGAGAGAGAGAGAGAGAGAGAGAGAGAGAGAGAGAGAGAGAGAGAGAGAGAGAGAGAGAGAGAGATGAGAGATATGAGAGATGTTCTGTTCACCCGTATGCAGAGACGGTTCTAAGGTCTGGTGGGGCCCCAAGCGAAAATGCACAGGAATGACATTTGATACAAAATTACCATTACTATAGTTGCTGTAAGTGTGATCTGTTATTGACCATACAGGGGCTTGGGGGCCCCAAGCGGCTGCCTGCCTAGCATGGTGACAAGATGCGCCTCTGCCCGTATGGAGCTCCTGTTACCGCCGTAATGGCTGCACATTAAAGTGTCCCTATAACTTCCGCATTTGTGATTCAGCATCATTCAGCCCACTGAGGTGAGTATGTGGCCTCCATGTGATGGATGAGCCACTGCACCTGTATGCCATATAAACATCTTGTTGTGATCATGCACATTTTGTACTGGGCTGGGCTGGACTGTTTCTACTGGTTATGTTTGTCTCTGGCGTGCGTGTGTGTGTGTGCGTGTGCGTGCGTGCGTGCGTGTGTGTGTGTGTGTGTGTGTGTGTGTGTGTGTGTGTGTGTGTGTGTGTGTGTGTGTGTGTGTGTGTGTGTGTGTGTGTGTGTGTGTGGGTGTGTGTGTGTGTGCGTGCGTGCGTGCGTGCGTGTGTGCGTGCGTGCGTGCCTGCCTGCCTGTGTGCGTGCGTGCGTGCGGAGAAAAAGGGATTGGGGAGGGTATAAACACAAAGAGAGTGAAAGAGAGAAAGAGAAGGAGAAGAGAGAGGGAGAAGGGGGAGAGAGAGAGAAGGGGAAGAGAGAGATGGTGTGAGATGGCATAGTGAGTGGTATAAAGCTGGCAGCAGGGACACAGTAGCCTGATTATCATTGACTTCCAAATGTCTTCGAGACTTGGTCTGACCAACAGTATAACAATTATCAGGTAACACTTTATTTTAAGGGTACATCTATAAGCACTAAGTTAATACATACAATGTTAATGCCTGCATAAGTAAATTGTGAGGCATGTACTAAGCAAATGCTAAGGCCTATTAGGTCCTTACTAAGGTTAAATTGGTAATAAATCCCGTATTGTGCCTGAACAAGACATTTGCGAATACATACATTAAAATGTTTGATTTTGCTTTGTACATGCCTTACAAGTTACTTATTACGTTGTATATATTAGTGCTATTAGATGTATCCCTAAAATAAAGTGTTACCAATTATCATTTCCAAGACGGCATGGTTGACCCGCCTCCCTTGGTTTGCTACTGGTTGTTTGCTTCCCGAGAAAGTGGAAGGAGTTCCCTGATTTTTCCGGAGCTCAGAAACAATATTTGTATTGCTCTTGGCCTGACTAGTGTTGCGTTGCTAGGAGGGCGCTGCCTGGCTAGCGACACAGAGGAAGCCTTAAGCGGCGTACACACACAAAGCTAGCTTTTCGCTTGCTCGCCTACTCGCCACTCTTTCATAGAACGTTCGCTGAAAGTTCCCGCGGCTTTAACTGCCAATGAACAGGCAAGAAGCACCGAACTCTGCATTCCAATTGGTTACTCGCTTACTCGCCTCGCTTGAAGTTAAACTATTTTCAACTCGGGATCCGCCCACATCGCATCGCTTGTACAGTACTCGCCTACTCGCCTGCGAGTCTCGCTGGAACACATCGACATTCTATTGACTTCATTCGCTGAGCGAGTAACTAGTAGCGACGTGTGTGTACGGCCCTTTACTGTTTGGAGCCAGTGCAGGTAAGATCTGGGGACCAGGGGCCCTGTGCCACCTGCTGATCACCTTGGTGACAGCACAGAGTCCAGGAACACATGTAACGCATGAGATTATTATGAGAGAGAGAGAGAGAGAGAGAGAGAGAGAGAGAGAGAGAAAGAGAGAAAGAGAGAGAGAGAGAGAGAGAGAGAGAGAATGTTTTGAATGTATGAGAGAGAATGAGAGAGAGCGAGAGAGAGAGAGAGAGAGAGAGAGAGAGAGAGAGAGAGAGAGAGAGAGATGGAAGAGAGAATGTTTTGCTAAACATGAAATATTTACCTCTATGTTAATGTATTACAGTACTTGTTGATATTCTACATATGACTAATACACAGTCAAAGCCTGTCAAGTAGAGTTCAGAGAAAAGGCAGGTTTATAAGTAGAGGACATTTCAGTAACACTTTATTTTAGGGATAGATCTATTAGCACTAATACATACAATGTTAATGCCATAAGTAACGTGTAAGACATGTACTAAGCAAATGCTGAGGCCTAATAGGTAGGGCTGGGCAATATGACGATATATATCGTTATCGTGATATAAAAGTGTATATCGTGACCTTTTTCCGATATCGTTTATATCGTGATAGTAATTGTATAAATTTTATGCAATTGAATATCATTTAATTACACTTCATGTTGTCATAATACACACTATAAGTTAATGTAACTGTAAAAATAAGAATAAAAAGATCCATTTTAAAGAAAGGTTGTTTTGCGGCATGAAAAAATAAAGAGCAAATAAAGAGAATAACTGAAAACGTATGTAATTGAGCTATATCGTGATATATATCGTTATCGTGATATAAAGTAATCCATATCGTGATATTGTTTTTTTTCCATATCGCCCAGCCCTACTACTAGGTCCTTACTAAGGTTAAATTGATAATAAATCCCTTATTGTGCATGAACAAGACATTTGCGAATACATGCCTAACAAATGTTTGATTTTGCTTTGTACATGCCTTACAAGTTACTTATACAGGCACATTGTATGTATTAGTGCTAATAGATGTATCTCTAAAATAAAGTGTTACCGACATTTCATACACAGAATCGTTCCTATGTTTATGCAGTGCATTTAATGCACCGAGGCCGCTCCACTGTGTGCTTGCATATCACATTTCATACACACAGAGGCAGAGAGTGGCACAGAAACTCAAGCCTTTTGCTGTCCCGCCACCCACGTGGTACTGTAGTACTACCACACATTGCTGCCAGAAAGGGGGTCAAGTGTCCCAGGCCCGAGGACAGGAAGGGGCCCAGAATTGGGTCCCCATTACATTGTATGCAGGGCCACTTTGACCGGGCCCCCAGGACAAAGTCCTCTGAAAGGGCCCACCTCACAGTACACTTGCAGTCAGTGGTGTAATCTACTTTTTTATGGTGGGTATACTGTATTTTTGAGCATTTTTTGAAGTGGATATATTGTATATATTTCTACTATTCAAAATAATGGATCAATCAATTTTAAGTGGGTATACTGAAATCCCTGAAATTTAGAAGTGGGTATACTCCGTATACCCGCGTTCTACGTAGACTACAATACTGCTTGCAGTAATGTGATGAGGACCCAATTCTGCCCCTCTCTCCCTGGGCCCTGGACAGCTGACCTCTTGTCCTCCCCTTGTTTTCTTCTCTGATTGTGTGTATTGCATGTGGGGGGGGGGGGGGGGGGGCTTTCAGATGTCTTTGTCCCAGGCCCAGCCCAGATTGACGCCATCAACAAGGCAGGGGTGGATTTCTCGAAACCAAAGTTGCTTACTACATTAGCTACTTTGTTGTTTTCAATGCATTTTCCCATTGGCAACTACCGAAGTTGCTAACAGGCTAACAACTTCTCTTTTGAGAAATGCACCCCAGGGCACACATACCAGCATCGATTCAGTACAAGCACAATGCAAATATAGCTGGGCTCAATGTCGCGTTAGACCTTCAGATGATAACGCAGCGTAAGCTCTTCCCTTTCCCTCGTGACCAGGCCTCCTAGCCCCGATCCCTTCTTCCTGCATTAGCATTCACAGCCCAGGAGCCTGGCTGACATTAGTGAACATACGGTAGGCTACACACATAGGTACACGTACTGTAGATGCACACACACATATGCACACACACAAACACACACGCAATCACCCACTAACACACATCACTTTCTCTCTCTCTCTCTCTCTCTCTCTCTCTCTCTCTCTCTCTCTCTCTCTCTCTCTCTCTCTCTCTCTCTCTCTCTCTCTCTCTCTCTCTCTCTCTCTCTCTCTCTCTCTCCCCCCTCTCTCTCACACACACACACACACACACACACACACACACACACACACACACACACACACACACACACACATACACACACACATATACAGTTAAACCCAGGCCACCGTGAGCCTGCCTGACTTCAGTGCCCTGTCCTTGGCCGTGAATAATCCCAGCTCAGCCATGTCAACACTCGTATACCCTCCACCCTCCTCTCCTCTGTTTTTCTGTTTTTCTTCCCTCTCCTCTCCTCTCCTCCTCCTCTCCTCTCCTCTCCTCTCCTCTCCTCTCCTCTCCTCTCATCTCCTCTCCTGTCCTCTCCGCTCCTCTCCTCTCCTGTCCTCTCCGCTCCTCTCCTCTCCTGTCATCTGCTCTGTTCTCCTCTCCTCTCCTTTCCTTTCCTCTCCTCTCCTCTCCTCTCCTCTTCTCTCCTCCCCTCTCCTCTCCTCTCCTCTCCTCTCCTCTGCTCTGCTCTGCTCTGCTCTTGCCACTGCAAACTCTCGTAATGAGACCGGTGATTGTATTAGGAGACAAGGACCGACCTACCGTGTACCTGTATGACTAGATGGAGTGTGTGTGTGTGTGTGTGTGTGTGTGTGTGTGTGTGTGTGTGTGTGTGTGTGTGTGTGTGTGTGTGTGTGTGTGTGTGTGTGTGTGTGTGTGTGTGTTTTGTGTGTGTGTGTGTGTGTGTTTGTGTGTGCCTGTTTGTTTTTGTTTGTCTGTCTGTTTGTGTGTGTGCACGTGTGTGGTCAGGGAAGCTGACAAGGGGGGACAAAATGGTCAGTTGTCCCGTGCCCAGGGAGAATGGGGGCCCAGGCCCATAATTGAGTCTTCATTACATTGAATGTATTGGGTGGGGGGCCCTTTCAGAGGACTTTGTCCTGGGCCCGGACAAAGCTGTCAGCAGCCCTGTGTGTGGTCATGAGTGAGTTAGTGTGTGCACCCCCTTGTTACGACCTTTTCCCTGACACACACTCACAGGTGCAGGTGTCTGACTGCAGGGTACGGCTCGGTACGGCACGGTGCGTTACGGTACGGTGGAGTGGGCAGCCTGCTCCTGTAGCCCCCGAGTGCCACCAGTGCCAGGGCTGTTGTTGTCATTATGAAACAGTCTCGTTATGAAATGCCGTCTGCCGCTGCCGCTTATTACGTATTATAAGGCGGGTTGGCTGTTCATTTGACATGGAGAGCTACAACAACATGTTCAGGTGCTGGCAAGTCAGGTTCCCTTCCCTTCCCTTCCCCTCCATATAAATCACTTGGTCTGGTTTGAGGTAGGGATGTTAACCGGTAACCGGTTAACCGATAGTCGACCGGATCAACATTAACCGGTTAAAATAATAATAATAATAATAATAATAATTTCCTCCCAAAAAGCCCAACAAAACAAGGTTTTAGTACAAAAATTCAGCATTTTCCATCTGGCAACAGTGGCTGGACGTGGCAGGCACCCAAACGTTGTATAATTTAAGATAACCGGTTAACCACCGGTTAATGAGTCTCAGTAGTCGGTTAAGAGCATTTTCAATTTTCGCCATCCCTAGTTTGAGGAAATGCTATGTGTTATTGGTGTGCTGTTGTTATCCTGGCTATCGGGAGTGCGAGTCTCTGCGAGACTTTAGTCTGGCCAGGCAAATCATCTACAACATTTAAAATTCCCCCGAAACAAGGAAGATCAATTCTGAGAATTTTTTTTCCATGGCTCGTTGCGTTTCAGGCAATGACGAACCAGGTCAGTTTGCAGGTGATTTAAGGCATCAGTGGTCTAATTGATTGAAACATCAACCAATAGCAAGCTGAGACATTTCATGGACGTGAGCAAGACACCTCCTTTACATCTCGCATGGA
>NC_085864.1:44473690-44478690 GCF_034702125.1 Engraulis encrasicolus | reverse complement strand
TGTGTGTGTGTGTGTGTGTGTGTGTGTGTGTGAGAGGGCCCGTCGTCATCAGATTCCTAGCGAGTGCTGCTCTGCTTAGCATCCAGGCGGCTGCATTCCTGATGGCCTATTGATCTCCCGGGCGGCCGAGCCAGTCGCCTCTCCCTCATTGGAACCCAGCACCGCTGCTCCCTACTGCAGTGTTTCTCAACCTTTGGTAGTATTATGGGATGGTCAGGACCAGGCTACCAGGGTAGAGGGCACATGTTGGAAACAGATAATGGCGGGCTGTCTGTTGCGTATAACAGTGTTTCTCAACCTTTTTTTAGGCGAGGCACCCTTTCAATTCGTGAAAAATTTCAAGGCACCCCAAACCAACAAGCCATAACATGGCATTGCATCCGATACCACACAAGCTTAGAAAAGTAACACATTTGGAGACATCACACAACCTACATTCGAAGTTGCAGCTGACTGGTGCGACCTTTATTGTGCGTAAATGGCAGATGAAGATTCCACTGACTAGCATTAACTTATCAATTTAGACAAATATGTATTATATTACATAATTTATTTATCAGCCACGTTTCCGCGGCACCCCTGAGGGGGGCCCGCGGTACCCCAGGGTGCCCCTGCACCCCTGTTGAGAAACACTGCTCCTGCTCCTGCTCCTGCTCCTGCTCCTTCCTGCTCCTGCTCCTACTGCTGGGTGGGTGGCCAGACCGGAATTCTCCACTTGCCATTTTCTTTCTCAGTGTGCTTTTTATCTCAATAGGCATGCCAGGAAGGGTGCTTCTGTGTATGTGAGAGGGATGGATGGTTGTGTGTGTGTGTGTGTGTGTGTGTGTGTGTGTGTGTGTGTGTGTGTGTGTGTGTGTGTGTGTGTGTGTGTGTGTGTGTGTGTGTGTGTGTGTGTGTGTGTGTGTGTGTGTGTGTGTGTGTGTGTGTGTGTGAGGGGTGGGGTTGGGGGGCACGTACTAGTGACAGTGAGTGAGAGAGAGAGAGAATTTGTATGTGCAAGCATGTGTGTGTGCGTAGGTGTAGTAGGTGTTCAGGTGTGTGTGCCTGTGTGTGCCTGTGTTTGCGCGCGCGCGCGTGCGTGCGTGCGTGCGTGCGTGCGTGCGTGCGTGCGTGCGTGCGTGCGTGCGTGCGTGCGTGCGTGCGTGGTTGAGTAGAGCTTCATAGACCTGCTGGGCTCTCGTAGCTGTCACTCAGACCTCTAGTAGTGCTTTTAATCACATATATGCATATCATTAAAGATTTATATATTTCTAGACTTTTATTCAGATTTTTTTGTTTTAAATATAGCTACTCGCATATAGCTCTCACAGTAGGTGGTGCTTCTCTTGCCTATCAAAAAATGAGCATGTCAAAAACTGTCAAGCCGATTTGCTTCTGTTTTATTTAAGTGTCAGTATGGCCATGGCGTTATCATCTTGTCAAAACCTCCTCATACTGTATTGGACATGCTGTCAGCTTCATACAAATGTACAAAAAAAACTTGAAATTGAGGATTTTTTCCTAGTTGCTGTTCTTTTTTGCACCACTTTTTCTGCCATTATTACATAATTATTTTGTATATTTGTATTTTGTCCTATGACATGACGTTACACAATTGACCATTCCGCTAAAAGCACTGGCCCCCATAGCAACTGTTGCTATGTCGCTTTGGTTCAAAAGTATCTGCCAAATACAATGAATGTAATGTAATGTAATGTTATATAATGTAATGTAATTTAATGTCAGTCAATGTCATGCTTCTCACCATTGAAATGAATGCAAATCAGGGCATTGTAAGTCATATTTTGTAGGCACTTAGCTGTTTTACAGACATAAATGATAATGTCTTTGAATTGTGGCCACACATTAGAGAGCAGTGGGCAGAAAGGACTGTTGTATGCATTTGAAAGCCACATACTCTTATGCAGAGAGAACCGCATAACTATCAGTAAATACAGAGGAAAGCATCTCAATGAAAAAGATGATTACACAAGCACACGCTTGCACAGACAGTAGGCCTACCAGAACTTTTATGGACATGATAATGAGCTATGCTTGTGTACTTTGGGAGCATGGAAAAACACACCAGTTATGTGGAAATGTTTGTTACCATCATGTGTGGGGGGCTGTAGCATTGTTTGAATGTTGCGTCTGTATCTTTCATGACCGCAGGGTAAGTTGCTTTTGATGACATGCATCATATTAACACTGAAGCATAATAACACTACGTGTAGGCTATTTTTAACGTTGCGTTAAATTACAGTGACAGCTGGGTAGAGTGGTGCATTGTGGGCAGCTAGCTGTTATTAGGCTCGTTCATGACGAAGCAGTGCTGCTTTTGCTAAGCAGCGAGCATACTGACAAAGCGTGCATGCTCGCTGCTTAGCAAAAGCAGCACTGCTTCGTCACGAACGAGCCTATTGTTGCTAGCTCTCATGGCTGGGCTGGCTCAGAACAAAGAAATGGCGTTTTACCTCCTGACATTTACCTGCCAGCAAGGTCATCCTCATTGTTTGAATCCACACCCTGCACTTTTCATCTTGGCCTTCGCAAACTGAGAGAATCTCACCAACAAGCCTCCAAATTTGTAGGAGGATATCTGCTTTTGGATTTACAAAACCTATGAATCTGTATGGAGAGGTTAGCTCACGGTGACTGCCTTAGCATTTTGTTGATTAGTCAGTTGAGGATTTTAATGTACTGTATGGCACATAAAGATCCATTGCACATGATTCTTTTATCCTACCTTACGTAGAGTTACTGTATTTAATACCGGGTATTTGTTACTTACAATCCCTGGTGCAATGTGGGGTTACGTCCCTTGCCTTGCCTTGCTGAACTATGGATGAGGATATTTGAGAATGCCCACATTTTCCCTTCTGGTAATGTAGCATGGTGAGCCACATTAAAACATGAAACAAGTTTAGTCTGGAATTATTAAGTTCGTATAGTTGAGGACTGTGGGTGATGCCAAGCAAGTATTATGGGTCAAATTGCGCCTGGCCTACCAATCCACAGATTGCATTTCCACAGAGACAATGCTATTAGTATGCTTGCGGCTTATGCGTACACACACACACACACACACACACACACACACACACACACACACACACACACACACACACACACACACACACACACACACACACACACACACACACACACACACACACACACACACCTTTCAGCAATGGGTGGGTAGGGAGAGGTAAGGTTGGGATTCGAACGTGCAACTCTCTGACAGACCAACACCCTGCTCATAAGGCCACTGCCACTTACTGTATACCAGTGTTTCTCAAAGTGGGGCGGAAGCCCCCCTATTGGGGCGCGGAGGTATTGGAGGGGGGGCGCGTGAAGTCATTCTGCTTTGCCATTAAAGCCTGGCTCAAACTACACGACTATCGCGCCGATTCTCGGCTGAAAACCCCTCTTACGACAATCGCTGGAACGTTACCCCCCAGGACCATCGCAAGCGATTGTCGGGAAAGATTTCCTCGTCGTGAGCGACGTTCTAAGATAGAACTTTGGCAGCTCAAAGAGTCGCCGATCGCAAATCGTAGAAATCAAACAGTGTTTGATATCTGCAACTGGAAATAGAACGTCGGGCATTGTCTCCGTGGCTGCGAGCAGCGACAAGATTGACAGTTGTGATTCTCTTCTAGTGTGCGGTGCACCCCGACGCCAAAAATCGGACACACAATCGCTAGTCGTGTAGTTTGAGCCTGGCTTAAGCCAGCACATTCACTTTATATTCACAATATATTCATACATTTTTTGACTAATATTTGAACATCATAGGTAGGGTATATACATGTATATTAGGCTTTAAAACACTTTACTAAGGCCTATTTATTTGTATTTTCATTACCATTTTGCTTGAAGGGCGGCGCAGACAGATACTCTTCCTCTGAAGGGGGGAATGGCAGGAAAAGTTTGAGAAATACTGCTGTACAGAGCCGTATATAGAGAGAGTCTGGCCAACTATGGATTCGAACGTTCGAGCTGTCCTGCTATTTTGATTGGTTCTGGGCTGGACACATGTTTTATGAACGCCATTTTCGTTCCCCACGCTCCCATTAATGAGCATTATCAGATATAAAAAATAACGCTTCACTATAATATTATAACATTATTATTATGACAAACTGTTGTGCATATGGCTGTAGTGCAGGGCCGTGTCAGGAGAAACAAACAGCATCGTTAAGGGCCGTACACACACGTCGCTGCTATTTACTCGCTACTTGCTCACTCGCCTACTCGCCACTCGCTCTGGGTGATTTTGTTTACTGGTTGTCATGGTTCCCGCTGTCCGTGCCAATAACGTCCGTACGAAACAAAATGTAGGCCTACGCTGTTTAACGTTGATCGTGTGCTGTGCACAACCGTGCATATGAGCCTTTGATGGTGTACACTGTATTGGATGTATTTTCCTCAACACTTTTAACCAAAGTGTGATGGCGACGGCGTGCAGAAGTTGGGTGGTCAGAACACCACAGGGGCAACGTCACCTGTCAATAATCTGTATTCTGCATTCCAATTGGTTACTCGCTTAACTCGCGTCGCTCGAAGATAAAATAAGTTTATCTCGGAACCCACCCACACCGCATCGCTTGTACTCTCCTCGCCTACTCTCCAGCGAGACTCGCTGGAACACGTTGACATTCTATTGACTTCATCCGCTGAGCGAGTAACTAGCAGCGATGTGTGTGTACGGCCCTTTAACTCGTGACATAAACAGAGGATTTGGGACATGCATGGATATAAACTCCCTTTTATGGAATATAAAGGTCAGAATTAATAACCGGAAAGCAGCAGATTTCTCCGTGTTGTGTGTGAGGTAAATGTATTTTTTCTCTCCCTTCGACTTTTGTTAACAATTACTTTTGAAGTTAGGTTTCTGTCTTGAAATTAGCTTGTCAAATCTTAATTGCCACCTGTAACTATGTAGGCCTACTGTGAAAACTTTGCCCACCAAGCTATTATTTCTGTCGCGCTAAGGTCCTTTCCCCCTGCGATTT
>NC_085864.1:44456190-44466190 GCF_034702125.1 Engraulis encrasicolus | reverse complement strand
CCTTTATATCAGTGTGGACACAGTATTAGTGGTGTACACACACACACGCACACGCACACGCACACACACACACAAACAGACATTTACATATTCACCAGGATAAATTGGATCTGGTGTCCTTCCTCCTTCATGCCGATATAAATATGATGTCATGCGTTTCAGTAGAGGTGGGAAAAAAAACACAGAGTGGCAGACAGTGTTGGACTGGTAATCTCGCACACAGGGTATTTTCCCGGTGGGCCAACCATTTTTGTTTGTATTAATTTTCTTTATAGTGATATTTTTTCTGTCCGTCTTTCTGTCTATCTCACTAGTCTGTCTGTCGCTCTGTCTTTTTGGATGTGTGTCTTTCTGCCTTTCTAAATCTGCCTGTCTCTTCTTTTCAGCCTCGGTCTGTCTGTCTGTCTGTCTGTCTGTCTGTCTGTCTGTCTGTCTCTGTCTGTCTGTCTCTGTCTGTCTGTCTGTCTGTCTGTCTGTCTGTCTGTCTGTCTGTCTGTCTGTCTGTCTGTCTCTGTCTGTCTCTCTTTCCCTTTCTCCGTCTCTCTGTCTGCTTGTCTGTCTGTCTGTCCATCTCTCTCTCTCTCTCTCTCTCTCTCTCTCTCTCTCTCTCTCTCTCTCTCTCTCTCTCTCTCTCTCAACCTCTTTCCCCCACTCTGTCTCATTTATTATTATTGTAGTTGTCTCATGCTGTCATCACGTAGCCAAAATGCTAGTGGTGTGGATCGGCACTGCCCTCACGATCCGATTCGATCACGATTCGGGAGGTAGTAGATCCGATTCGATTCGATTCTATTAGATCCAATCCGATTCGATTCAATTCTACAATGCATTGCAATGCATTACGTTTCTACTGAACGCAAAGCAAATGTTCAGCCATGATGAGGAATTACAAGTAGTCAGATACTGAGCAACAATTTATTGGCTGTTTTCTGTATCAGTCTGTATCAGTCTTGCAATGTTTTGAAGTGTTTTTATTTAATTTACCATTCATTTGCTCCCGAAATATCCATGGAAGTAATTGAAACTTAAAAAAATTGCCGGATTGATTCTGGAACTTGCCGGATCTGGATCTGGATCGTCCATGCCCCGGATCGATTCGGATCGCCGAATCGATCATTGTTGACACCACTACAAAATGCCCTGTCTGATATTCTGTCCCCCGTCCAGCCCCGGTCGCTGGCATTTGCATCAGCCTGGTAGAGCCTTTTCCTTTCCTCTCCTTTGATAAGGCGATGCTCGGACTCAGCAGTGATATTTCCCTGCTGAGATAAGCAACCACAGCAGGATAACTGTCTCTCTGTCTGCGATGTGTGTGTGTGCGTGTTTGCGCACATATGTAGGTGTGTGTATGTTTAAGTGAATTTGTGCATGCGTGCATGTGCGCGTATGTGTGTGTGTTGTTGTTTGTGTCTGTTTGCATTTTGTGTGTGTGTGTGTGTAGGTGTGTGTGTGTGCAGGTGTGTGTGCGTGCTTACACATTTTCCTGTATGTGAGTGCCTGCAATGCATGCGTGCGTGGGTGCTGGCGGGCTTGCATGCGCGCGTGTGTTTGTGGTAGACTGATTGAGGGTGAATCATTTTCGTCCCTGATACAAATTTCCAATGCAGCGCCAGCGAGCTAAACGTCTCTTTGTCCTTATCTATAAAACTGTGTGAGGAGGGAAGATATACGGCAAAGCCTTCAGGATGATATAGGGGCTGTTTGTGGGTGCATATATCAAAGTGGGTGCGGCAGTGTGCAAGGAGATGAGAGGGGTGTGTGTGTGGGGTGGGGGTGGGGGTGGGGGTGGGGGGGGGACAGCGTAGCATTGGGGAGGGCAGAGGCTTCATGTGGGAGGTTGGCTTGTTCCAGTACAAAACAACACACACTCACACTCACACACACACACACACACACACACACACACACACACACACACACACACACACACACACACACACACACACACACACACACAGTTGTGTCATTGTAAAGGTGTGTGGTGATGACAAGCCAGGTGTACAGTATAAACACAACACCCCCCCCCCACACACACACACACACACACACACACACACACACACACAAACAATTACACACACAGACACACGCGCACGCACACGCGCACACACACACACACACACAGACACACACAGACACACACAGACACACACAGACACAGACACAGACACACACACACAGACACAGACACACACACACAGACACACACACACAGACACAGACACACACACACACACACACACACACACACACACACACACACACACACACACACACACACACACACACACACACACACACACACACACACACACACACACACACACACACACAGTGATATGAGTCAGTCAGTCAGTCAGTGAAGAGCATAGACATGTGATGTGCGATGACAACCTCTGAATCCCAATCAGACTGCAATGGATTGCCGAGAGGATCCTCCATCTTTTTTTTCCTGCTTCTTTTTTCTTGCGTGGTGATTG
This sequence comes from Engraulis encrasicolus, assembly GCF_034702125.1. Lineage (NCBI taxonomy): Eukaryota > Metazoa > Chordata > Actinopteri > Clupeiformes > Engraulidae > Engraulis > Engraulis encrasicolus. Next base: position 44,463,710 of record NC_085864.1, on the reverse strand, counting down.
GCCCAGTAATTGGGCCTGCCGGGAGGTCCACCCCTCTCATCCCCAAATCAGGGGTTTTAATGTCAGCGGGGCGCCCTGTGTTAAGCGCACTTTATTACGGCTCAGGCCGTGATTACCAAGGACAGGGGCTGGCTGATTATTATTCATTTTCTGTAATTATTGCTCATGCGATCCTGGAGCCCTGTCTGGTGGCTGGCTGGGAGTGGAGAGGAGAGGAGAGGAGGGTGGAGAGGGGAGGGGAGCTGGACTACTTCGCTCAGCCTGCCTGCCTGCCTGCCTGAATGCCTGCCTGCCTGCCTCCTCCCAAGGAGCTTTCTCGGTTTTTCTGCATGTTTCTGTGTCTCTCTGTCTCTCTGTCTCTGCCTCTGTCATTTCAATTCAATTCAATTCAACTCAATTCAATTCAATTCAATGAGCTTTATTGGCATGCAAAAAGGAAATGTGTTGCCAAAGCATAGATGCTTTCTCAGTCTCTGTCTCCGTCTCTGTCTCTCTCTGTTTCTCTCTCTCTCCATCTCTCTCTCTCTTCTGTGCTACTCCATGTTCTCTCTTTTCTTCTCTCTGTTTTATTTGCTCTCTGGTTCTGTCTGTGTCACTCTTTCTCTCTCTCTCTCTCTCTCTCTCTTGGTCTCTCTCTCGGTTTCTTCGTAGCGATCCCTTATTCCTCTCTTTCTCTCTGCTGTTCTCTGTGTTTTCCGTTTCTTGTTCTCTCTATGCTATTCCACTCTCTCTTGGTCTGTCTATCTGTTTCTCCATGTTGTTCCTCTCTCTTGCGTTTTTGCCCCCTGGTTCAGTCTATGTCACTGTCACTCTGTCACTCTCTCTCTCTCTGCCTGTCTGTCTGTATTTCTTTTTTTTCTGTCTGACAGTCTGTTTCTCACTCCGTTTGTCCCGCTATGCATTTCTTTCTCTGATTGTCTTTCACTGCCTCTGTCTCCGTCTCTCTGTCTCTCTCTCTCTCTCTCTCTCTCTCTCTCTATGTCTCTCTCTCTCTCTCTCTCTCCCTCTCTCTCTCTCTCTCTCTCTCTCTCTCTCTCTCTCTCTCTCTCTCTCTCTCTCTCTCTCTCTCTCTCATATTTTATTTTAGTTGTCGCATTCTGTCATCACACAGTTCAGTTGTTCCATTTACACACACTATTAAAAAGGGCCTGTGTTGTGGCGGATGGGGAAATTGAGAGTTATAATGGCAACAGCTTTTGCCTAAATGAGAGCGTTGCTTTTAATCACTGTGTTTGCTCACTGCGGAGTTGCGTCTCTCATTCGTAATTTCAACCTCTACCTCTCCTCTCCTACCTTGTCCTTTCCCGCTCCCACTATTCACCCCTTCTTTCTTTCTTTCTTTCTTTTTTTCTTTCTTTCTTTCTTTCTTTCTTTCTTTCTTTCTTTCTTTTTCATTTTCTATTTTCATAATTATTCACATTGTTTCCGTCTTTCCCTCTTTTTCTTTTCCTTCACTATTTCTTTCATATATTTCTTCTTTTTGTTTGTTCCTTCTTTCTTCTTTCTTCGTTTTCCTCTCCATTCTTGTCTTTCTGTCTTCTTTTCATCCCCTTCCCTCCTTTCCCCTCTTCACGTTCATTTCGTCTTGGCTGTACAGCATTTCCTTCCCTCTTCCATGACCCCATGTTTGAAGAGCTTCCACTTCTTACTCAGTATTTTGTACTCTCTCTTTCTCTGTCTCTGTCTCTGTCTCTCTCCTTCTCTCTGTCTCTGTCTCTGTCTCTGTCTCTCTGTCTCTGTCTCTGTCTCTCTCTCTGTCTCTCTCTCTGTCTCTCTCTCTCTCTCTCTCTCTCGCTCTCTGACTGACTTGTCCCCTTTCTCCTCAGAAATCCAAGACTAGAAGCATTTCCAGAAAAAGGCCCTTTATAAGGGTGTTAGAAGCATTTTTTAGTAAAAGTTGGGAACCTAGTTTTCTAAGACAATTAGAGTACCCTGAATTCAGCTAGCCTGGTTCCCAAGCTGAATTTTGAGTTTTTGACCATGAAATGGGCAAAAAACAAAATGGCCGCCGAAATTCTTGATTTTGGGCAGAATACGTAGAAAGTACCACTTCTCCATGGAAATAAATGAGCAATGCTCACATATTTGCATTTATCATGTATTCCTACACTTACACAAAGGCAAATTGTCATGGCAAAAGGATAAAAAAATACTATAATTATGCCGTTCTAATACTAAGATATTCTCGTAAACTGGCATTCAATAGCAATAGCCTCCATGAAGCACATTATCATACAAAATTGTCATTCAATAAGATTTGGAAAGAAAAAGAGAGGCAAAGAAGATAGTATTATCTAAAAGACTAAATATTGGGAATGAATATGTCCCCTGTTCTTTGAAGGAGACGAGTGTGAGCCATCTCTATGGGAGCGCACTCTCAGCTGTACAATTAGCTGAAGACCTTTGCAATCACGCCAAAGGTCCAATCAACTGTGTGGGCAGGATGTCCACTTTGTCAAAACCGAATGGTTGCGTGCAAATAAGCCACTTTGATGCCAAACATCTCTTCGGCTGTCGGCAATAAGGTTGTCTTGAGAGATGGCTCACTCATCTCCTTCAGAGAACGGGGACATATTCATGTCCTAATGGTCTCTTTCAGTCGAATCGTTCGCATATCTATGGGAGAGTTACAATCACTCCCGATTGCTGGTCCAAACTAGGCAGAACTCCAAGCACATCCTGTAAGGATAGCGTTCCTATCACCCTACAGACAATCAGTGGTCCTGCCCAGAACCCTATGTTCCTGTGGCAACGTGGTCACATCTAGCCGGTAGAACCGGACAAAGGTGGCGGGGTTGGCCCAACCAACCACTCTGCACACCTCTGAAACTGCTGCACCCTAGAAGAGAGGACAAGATGTAGAGACCTGCACTGGTAAAGTGAGCCCTAATCTGAGCCGGGGGTTGGCGACCCTTTGACTCATATGCCAGGGCAATGGTTTGAACCAACCATTTGGAGACCTCTATTTCAAAACTGTGAGCCCTGTAGAGGGCTTGATGAATCACACAAACAGCTGCTCAGTGTTCCTAAAAGAATGAGTCCTGTTCATGTAGATGTGTAAAGCATGCACAGGGCACAAGTTGTGTTGTCACCTCTCTTCCACGGATCTGAAAGGTGGTGTGCAAAAGCAGTTTGGAGAGGCCCCTCTTGGAGGGGCTCGAAAGGGGCCCCACACATAGCCTCCAGTACAGAGAGATATCCCAGGAGGGTATCGTCTGATGTAGCACGGGGCGTAAGTATCTAGTGGATGGGCACTCAGAGTGTTGGAACCGAATCCTACATGGCACGATGAAATCGCTTCAAAGTAGACTTAAATGGTAAAGCCTTGTCTCCCCCCAATAAGTCTTGTAGGAAGGACAACACCATCGGTACTGAACACTTTCGCGTTGGTCACACTAGTGTTGGAAGACAGACCACTTCAGGTTATACAGTGTCAAAGTAGATTGGGCCCTGGCCCCTTAAATTGTCCTGATAACATTATCCAGAAAAGCGGTTAGGTTCAAATGTTCCCTTGCCAGACCCATAGGGGCAGGTGGCCCCTGGGCTGGGGTATGTCCTCCTCCTGGTCCGTTGCCAGACTCGAACCTGCAGGAGAGGGGAAAGTAGCAGGAAGGGCTGAAGCCCCTATGCTCTCAGCTGAGGCCCCTGAGCCCCGTGGGCTAAGGGGGGACAAACCCTGAGAAATCTTGCTTCCTTGCTGGAGGGGAAAAAGGGAGGCGTCAGGCGAAGGCGCTCGTGGTGCATTATGCAGGACTTTTGGAGCGCGCCATGCCTGGTGACAGGATGCGCTTTCGTGCCAAGCGCAGTGGCCTGCGGTGATGCCCAAGGGGCTCCAAGGCAGCTGCTCGAGCTGGGGAAACCACATCAGCCACTAGGGTGGTGGTCAGTACTGTATGAGATTCTCTGTGGTGGCAAGGAGTTGGGATAAAGAGTCGTCCACCTTAGGCGGGAGATCGAAGCACTTTGCCAGGGGGGAGTCAGAGTCTGGCTCCACTGAAATTCTTTGCCAGCAGTCGACCGTAGTCAAGAGAACAAAGGGACAGAGCAGGCTACAACTAGTCAAGCTCTCGTAACTCGTGTCCTTATGGGTACTCGTGACCTCAGTCAGGAGACGTGAGTCCAAGGAACCGGGTACGCACAAATGTTTGTAAAGAACTTTTACTCCGTATTGTTTCTAATCTGCCGTGAGTAGATTCCGTCATTGTGAAGTTTCTTGCTGCCATGGGGAGGACACTGTACATTTCATATGTTTGATCTGCAATGTGTGATCTCAGGTTAAAAGAGAGTGTCCACCTACCCAAAGCTGGGCTGTCTCGGTGATCACAATTGTGCTCTTCTATTGCCTGTCACATTTACCCACTTCATAGCCTGATCAGAATCTGGCTAAACTTGTGAGCCAATCTCTTGACCACAAAGTGGCCTTTTTGGAATTCAGACAAAATGGTTCTGGAAGCTGACTCATCAAGTAGATACACTGGGCCCCATTGTGCATAATTAAGATGGCCATACCGCTTAAAGTAGGGCAACATTAGGCTGAAAGAGTGAAAATTCAGATCCCAGGTAGCTTCACGTTGTTCTCTTGTGTATTGCAACAGAACAGTAACCATATCCATATACTGCCACCAGTTCACATCATCAGATTGACTCTCAGCAATATCATGCAGAAGATTTCTGTCCTTTTCCTGATACTGGAATGAAATCAGTTCACTAATGTCTGAGGATCATCACCATTAGCCATCCTAGCAAGACAGGTAGAGAAGACTTGGCATGAGAAGACCCTTAAGGGATTGCAGAGTAAACTTGTGTGCCATGGCTTTGTTGGATGCCTTTCCTGCCAGAACACGTTCAACAGGGCCTTATCCAAGCAATCCACCATCCATACATTGGTCAGTCCAGATCCAATCATATGTTCTCCTATGGCCTTAAGGAAGTTGATTGACAAGTTAAGTCCTCCTAGGCGAGGTATTCATCTGTTGTTCTATTCTGAAATTGCCCACTTTAACTCTTTAAGTCTGCAGTACAAGGCTTGGTCAACTGTGATAACTGTTCCTGTCCAAAATGTTAATATATGACAATGCATTTGTATTCAAAGTATCAAAATGTGTGCAGTAGCGAGGACTATTGGCAAATACCCCGCAGCAGTCTGTTGTTCCTTTGATGACAGTGACTGATTGAACACTGGCCAAGAAGTCTTCATGTCTAAGTTTTGACAGTGCAAGAAGAAAGCTAGATCCGTAGCCTTTGCTTGTCTAGCATACTTATGCTCCTCTCCAGATTTTCTAAAGCATGATTAAGCAATGGGTGCTGAAAAAGTTGAGTTGAATGTCCTATGAGTAATCCAGAGAGGATGTAGCTCCATCAGGGCATTTGGCACATTTAATTTATGTCTAGTAGACACCTCTATATCTTTAACAGAATCATCAATTGGTTGGCCTCTCTGCCATGCTGCCATTTGTGTTGCATGGGAAGTATTCTTCCCGTCAAGTGTTTCATTCAGGATATCAATGTTATCACATGTGTAGTGGATGAATTTATCTGCCACAATGTTTGTTGGAATAATGGCACCACTCTCTTGGTTCAGTGTTTTAGAGTGCTCTCAGCTAAGGAGGATCTGGACTTGGAAGACCTGGTCGTAACTCAGACAATGACCTGCCTGATTGAATAGTCATATTAGGTCTTTTACCCAATAGCTTGATGAAGAGTACAAACAATACTGACATGTTTCGGAGTCCATTTTTTGCCATCACTGACACAATAAACAAGGACTTTAGCCTCATTCAGAACTCTTCTTTGAGGAAGTTTTTCCTTGCCACCAATTCCATACTCTTCAAGAGATGTCTGGCCACTAACAACCAGGCTGAGTAGCATGTATAGACTATCTGGAATGTATGCAATAGTATCTGATAGAATATGTAAAATATGTCTGAACATTTTTCAAAATGTACATTATATGTAATATCATGGTGCCATCTAGCGATTTCTGGACAGTTTTCAGAGAGCCAATAGCAACTTTCAGTGATTTTTTGGAAATACTAAATACTTCACATTATGCAAAGTATTTCTAAAATACTTACATCAATTTTCTTAACCATATAAACACACATAGGCAACAAATATCTTATTAGAAAAGCTAAATATTTAAAACGTTTAGGCTAACACCTAGCCTACAATATTAGCATTATTAGCATTCTAGAAGCTATTTTATACTTTTTAAAATCCTCTATAGTAGATACATTCATCAACAAACATTAATGGGATACAAAATGTTAGAAAAGAGCATTTATTTCCAAGTACAGCAATACTTGGTAAAAATGCTCTGTCAAAAATAGCGTATTTTGGCAGCCATTTTGTTTTTCAAATTTAACTGTCAAAACCTCAAAATTCAGCTTGGGAACCAGTCTAGTTGAATTCAGCACACTTAAATTATGTTAAGTACATAGGTTCCCAACTTTTACTAAAAAATGCTTCTAACATTCACAAATATGAAAAATGTGTCTAGACTTTACTCTGAGAGGGGTTGTGTGTACACGTGTCTTTCGGTCTGCCAGTGCATCTGCCGAGTAGTTTGTCAAGTGTCTGGTTTTATTAATTTCGTTCTCTCACACTGTGCCAGCCTATCTGTATTCCTGGCGTTTGCGTGTGTGTGTGTGTGTGTGTGTGTGTGTGTGTGTGTGTGTGTGTGTGTGTGTGTGTGTGTGTGTGTGTGTGTGTGTGTGTGTGTGTGTGTGTGTGTGTGTGTGTGTGTGTGTGTGTGTGTCAGAGCTTGTTTGTTTACAGTACTCTCTCTCTCTCTTTCTCTCTCTCTCTCTCTCTCTCTCTCTCTCTTTCTCTCTCTCTCTCTCTCTCTCTCTCTCTCTCTCTCTCTCTCTCTCTCTCTCTCTCTCTCTCTCTCTCTCTCTCTCTCTTCCAGTCTGTCCCTGCTGTTATTTATTTTCTTTCTATCTAAATTTGTCTTTCTTCTCCTCTCCCCCACCACCAATCTGCTTAGCTGTTTTTTTCACCCCCTCTTTCTAAATACCCCCCCCCTCTCTCTCTCAGTCTCTCTCTCCCTCTCTCTCTCTCTCTCTCTCTCTCTCTCTCTCTCTCTCTCTCTCTCTCTCTCTCTCTCTCTCTCTCTCTCTCTCTCTCTCCCTCTCTCTCTTGCTCTCTGTCGTTCTCTATCTATATCTCGGGCTCAGTGTGAAAGCAGTTGTGATTAGCAGCTGCTCTGCCAGACAACACCCCTCACCCCTCACCCCTCCCCACTCCACGTCAAACCCCATCCCCCTTCCCTGTCCCTCTCTCCTCTACCTCCAGTCAAAAGTAAACACACATGAATCTCCTGAGTTTGCAGTAAATACAGTCGGTGAAAAAACGTCCAGTCAGTGAAAACCCTTTCCTTTTAAGGGATTCGTCTTACTTTCTTTCAAAATAATGTTTATTCTACAACTTTTCACACATATTGAGATTTTTTGTATGACATAAACAGTCAGCTGACACATTTTCTTGTGTCCTGTTTATCTTTCTCGCACGAGGCAGTC
>NC_085864.1:44446190-44448690 GCF_034702125.1 Engraulis encrasicolus | reverse complement strand
TGCTTCCTGTGTGTGTGTGTGTGTGTGTGTGTGTGTGTGTGTGTGTGTGTGTGTGTGTGTGTGTGTGTGTGTGTGTGTGTGAGAGAGAGAGAGTGAGAGAGAGAAATATGAAAGGAGAGAGAGAGAGAGAGAGAGAGAGAGAGAGAGAGAGAGAGAGAGAGAGAGAGAGAGAGAGAGAGAGAGAGAGAGAGAGAGAGAGAGAGAGAGAGAGAGAGAGGACAGGGAGGACAGGATAGAGTGATAGAGATAGAGGAGAGGGTCCATCATTGCTGTGGAGCCGATCGGAGCGAGTGCAGTGCATCATTGCTGCCAGAGCCAGGGCGATAAGAGTCACCGCTGATAGATAGAGCCCATCCTCACTGTGTGTGTGTGTGTGTGTGTCTGTGTGTGCACGCGCGCGTGCGTGCCTGCGTGCGTGCGTGCTTGCGTCCGTGCGTGCGTGTGTCATAGCCGTGAATGCAATACACATCATAATGTAATGCAATAAAGACAAATAGCATTATGTTGTAAAATGTAGGCCTATTGTACGTGATATATTTGTATACTTGTGTGATTCTAGCTGATGTCTAAATCCCTGGTTTCTTCCCTTCATATCTTCTATCTTCGTAGTGACTTCTGACAGGAGGTATTTCAGAGATGTCAAAGCACTTCTTTACAATTTCTTGACACACACACACACACACACACACACACACACACACACACACACACACACACACACACACACACACACACACACACACACACACACACACACACACACACACTCACTCACACACGACGACGACTGACAAAACATAATGTGATTCATAGACAGATGTAGAGGATTAAATTACCGCATAATGCATGACTCAGGCAATCGGGGATCATTAAATCTGTCTCACAGTAACCGAGGCCTTGCAGAAGGTTGTGTCTGTCTGCCTGCCTGGTATCAGCTCAGCTGCAATAGATATTGGGTGATACAACAGTTTGTGGGTTGCCAGATTGGCTGGTTTCCTGCCATTTAGGATGATTATCTATGGGTGAATTAAAAACATATTTGGTGTTTTTTTCTGTAGAGGTATGAGCATAGAAATCTATAGAATGTAGTGCAAATTGGATGGGATTTCACGCAATCCAGACGGTTTTGAGTATTAATTGGGCTGGAAATATGGCATATCTGGCAACCCTGGCATACAACAGCTTGTGGGTTGGGTTCATTTGGGGCGGCTGTGCTGTGCTGTGCTGTGCTGAGCTGCTGACCACACAGAGATCACACAGATGGTTTGGTCAAATTTAGACTCAGTGCATAGGCGTGCACAGATAGACATGATGAGGTGGTGCTAAAGCACCGGCCCCTGTGCCCTCCAGACAAAAAGTGCCCTTTTTGAAAGTTATTTTTGTTGTTTTTTTCCTAAATGTATTGTGGTGTTTGTTGACATGATCATCCAGAAATGCTTGATGATTAAAACAGTCATAATAATGCTTTGATATAATATCTACTGTATATAGCCAAGTAAGGCAGCCAGCCTTCCACATGAGCCTAGTCAAAGTAGCCTACATGAGCAACTGATTCAGTTTCAAAATAGCTGACTTTTAAGATGGCCATTATGCATTGGAATTGATGCATTGTCACCATATTCCGCGTGTTTAATTCTACTGAGCTATGAAATGCTCTTACTTAAACCAAACCCTCCATTCCATGCTGTAGGGAACTGATGTTCACAATCTCCCTCATGGTCGAGCAACCCTTCCTTCACATTGCCAACCTTCCTTGGCAGTTGATGGAAGCCATGTACAGCCTAATGGGACACATTTGCGTACCCGAGATCTAATTGACAAACAGATCTGCCTCGCCGCCAAAGCTGACTTACAGCGGAGGCAGTAGAGCCGATTGTCCCTGTCGTGCCGAAAAGCGAGTCCCTGCCAAAACACGAGTGCCCTCATTGAAACCAATGGCATTTTTTGAGAGAAAATTATACAATTTTTTGCAGAATGAATTACATAATTTATGAACTAAAAATATGCTTAGGAAACATTACTCGTCCTCCACTTAATATGAGCTATTTGAATCAAACCGTAACATTTGTTATGACAATTCTTCGACTCTTTTATGGAAATAATACTGAAATTGTAACCAGCCCTTTCTAATACTTCCAGAAGGAATGTAGATGCTTTATTGATAAGCTTTCCATCTTAAATTTTGTCGGATTTGTCTGCCAAAATGGGTAAAAAGTATTAAAAAAAATGGTCATTGGTGTCAATGAGGGTAGTCGTGTTCTGGCAGGGACTCGTTTTTCGGCACGACATCCCCACAATGCACTTCACGTCCGACCACGTCAATGCGATCAGTCATCGGAGAAGACCCGTCTAAGCACGGCTTATTAAATCCACTGTACCTGCACCAGACATCTAGCCAGTGGTGAACAGTGGGCTAGGTCCTGCTGATTAATTGAATTATAGATTGGAGGCTCCAGGCTCTATGGGGTTTGATTTGTTTCGTGAGTCTTTGTCTGTGAGT
>NC_085864.1:44423690-44436190 GCF_034702125.1 Engraulis encrasicolus | reverse complement strand
TGTACTTACTTAAAGGTGGGGTTGCAGGTTAACCATTTTAAGAAAATGTACTATTATGACATCAGGTTGGGGGTTCCGCAGGCTCATAGGAGTCTATGCAGAACCTTAGAATCCTGGGGGAGTTCCCCCAACGTGATGTCATACCTGCAACCCCACCTTTAACCCCATCACGCCATTCAGCGCATGGGGCAGCAACGCTACACATCACTATGTCAGTCAGTCTATGTGTTGGGAAGGTTTTAGGAGGGTTTGCACATGACCTAGACTACATGTGGATCTTATTTGTACTAGAACGAGTACTGCATAGATCTGCCCTACAAAGGCAAAGTGCAGTAACTACAGTACTACACATTTTGTCATACTTGAGTTTAGACATAAAATGGGCCTCATAACACCTCCTTCATCATGTGATAAAGCCTTATGGTCCAAATGTGTCCCTTTTTTAGAGATATTGCTGTCGAGTCTGCAGTAATATCCAACCTAATACCAGGCTTTGACGCTTTTTTTCTCTGTTTCAATGTTGGTGTAGTTCAGGGGTGGGGAACCTTTTTCATTCGAAGAGCCACTTCAAATTTCTTCAAGGGCCGTAAAAGTCCTCTGAGGGCCGTACTATGAACACAAATCAGGATTTCCCCCATGCATTTCAGGCCTATATTGAAGGCAGACACCTTTAAAACAGACCCCACATTCTCTAGGTCCCCTGAATATAACTTAATTGTATAGGAAATGTAATTTCTAAGATTCCTTTACAAAACACGCCCTATTTCATGTGAAGCTGCATAACATTAAAATGATCTCGGGGGCCGGATAAAACGGCCTAAAGGGCCGCAAACGGCCCTCCAGACATAGGTTCCTCACCCCTGGCGTAGTTACTGAACGTTGCCAGGGCAGAGATGTTTTATGACATATTGCACCTTAGAAGGTACAGTACATGATTTAAAAAGGTACACCTTGTTAGGTTGGGTAATTGGCCCACAAAAGCACACTTGCCCCTGCAACGAATCAATTTTTACTTCCCTTCAGTTCGCCTCACTTCACTTAGGTACACAGTGGTGGTTATTCCACTGCTCTGTCTGTGTGTACAGTACAGTACATAGTACATACCCACCCACAGCCCATCCACAGCCTGTGAGCTGGACTGAGCTAGCTTTGCCTAGCCTGGCAGGGCAGACAGTGGAGTATTGTACTGGGTCCGACCCAGTGGAAACACGGGGGAGACAGGAGAGCGTGGTTATGTTTTTAGTGGAGAGAGAGAGAGAGAGAGAGAGAGAGAGAGAGAGAGAGAGAGAGAGAGAGAGAGAGAGAGGGGAGAGAGAGAGAGAGAGAGAGAGAGAGAGAGAGGAGAGAGAGAGAGAGAGAGAGAGAGAGAGAGAGAAGAGAGAGAGAGAGAGAGAGAGAGAGAGAGAGAGAGAGAGAGAGAGAGAGAGAGAGAGAAAGAGAGAGGACCTGGGCTATGACCGCTACTTTCCACAGTTCCCTGAGCCTCAGCATTCAGAACTGCAGCCCAGATGGAGAGAGGGCTGGAGAAGAAAGAACAGAAAGCACCCGCTGTTCTCTCTCTCTCTCTCTCTCTCTCTCTCTCTCTCTCTCTCTCTCTCTCTCTCTCTCTCTCTCTCTCTCTCTCTCTCTCTCTCTCTCTCTCTCTCTCTCTCTCTCACACACACTTTCGCCTACTTTCGCTCTATCCTTCTCCATCTTAGTTTCGGTGTGCTTCTCAGTCTTAATTGTAATTCTCAGTCTGTTTCTGTTTATCTCCGTTCTCTCTTCAACTCTCTCTCCCACACACTTTTGCTTTTTTTTCCTGTCTGTGTGTCTTCGTTTTTGTGTGTTTGTCTGTCCTCCTAATTGTAATTCACTCTCTGCTTCTATTAATCTCTGTTGACTCTCTCTCTCTCTCTCTCTCTCTCTCTCTCTCTCTCTCTCTCTCTCTCTCTCTCTCTCTCTCTCTCTCTCGCTTTCTCTCTCGCTTTCTCTGTGTTTCGCTTTTCTCTTTCGCAGTCCTCATTTTCATGCTCTCTGCGCTGCTGTTGCTCTCCACCTCTATACTATTCATCCCATGCATTTCCTACAATTTGTCTGTTTCACTTTTCTTGTTTCCAGTCATCCTCCTCCTTCGCTCTCTCTCGCTCTCGCTCTCTCTCTCTCTCTCTCTCTCTCTCTCTCTCTCTCTCTCTCTCTCTCTCGTACTGGATTGTTTGATTGTGCTCTACTTGTGATATATATTGCAAACTACCATGGTAACAATTGTATTACACCAAGCCCATAATAAACAGTATGCCTATATAGTGCAACCACTCAGATCCACTGAAAAAATATAGAGATTTTTCTTTACTGTGAGGGTTTCCATCATTCACAAAAAGGCCCTTAAACACACCGCCCCATACCATATAAACATGTATCATGTTGTTATGGTTATGGCACGCGGTATGAGCACCGACATTCATATGAACCAAAGGGATGTGTAAAAATATAAAACGACACTTTTTACGGTTATGGTTGGCGAAACTGGAGGGTCTCCACCTATCCACTCTACTTAACGTCAGCTGTGGTTGGAAAGGATTGGAAATGTTAGTAACCATAGGCAGGGAAGCCAACAGGGAGGGACAAAGGGGTCACTTGTCCCGGGCCCAGGGCGAGAGAGAGGGGACCCAGAATTGGATCCTCATAACACTGTATGTATTGGGTTTTGGGGCCCTTTCGTATGTTTTTGTCCTGGGCCCAGCCAAAGCTGTCAGCGGCCCAGATCATGGGCACTCAGAAGGGCCTCTCATTTCCTCCCAATGCTGCCCTGAGGAAATGGTGTCAATGTGCAATGTGAGTCATTAGATTACTTCATGGAAAAGATGCCATGTCACTATGACACGCTGTCACACATGCAGACACACTGACTACATGTTTGTAGGCATCACTGACAAATAGATGGACAGACAGACAGACAGACAGACAGACAGACAGACAGACAGACAGACAGACAGACAGACAGACAGACAGACAGACAGACAGACAGACAGACAGACACACACACACACACACACACACACACACACACACACACACACACACACACACACACACACACACACACACACACACACACACACACACACACACACACACACACACACACCAGCATCATAAAAAGGCATGTTACCAACACGCAAGCCCCCCCTTGTCAGTGGGCCTGCACACGCACACACACACACACACACACACACACACACACACACACACACACACACACACACACACACACACACACACACACACACACACACACACACACACACACACACACACACACACACACACACACACACACTACAACATACAACAATAACAACATTTTCGTAACCGAAACCAGTTGATTATCTTTCCCACCTTCCCTGCAGCATAACTTTCCAGCATCCATTACCTACTTGCTAGTGTATGCACTTGCCAGTCAGACCAAAGACATAACACTGCCAAGGGCGAAGGGCCACCTTTTAGTGTGGCTCTTTTTATTTATTTTTTTAACAAAAAATTGGAACCCAACCTGGAAGCTTTTGCTGTCATTCCGAATTAAGCTCAGACACACTAACCTGCCCACTGCCCAGCCGTGTAAGTGCTGTACTTTTACCCTTGGCTGCTTTCCCCACCCGTATGTAAAATAACTAGGAAGAACTTCTCTTTCGCTGTGTAATTCAGTGGTGGCAGTGTTAACACTTACAGATCCTACTCTAGGTGTTGAATTAACACTGCCACCACTGAACCAACCAGAGGAATGTTGTGCGCCTCTAACTGTTGGGAATTAACAGTGGAACACACTGCAACACACACAAACAGAAACAAGTTTCCCATAAGCAACGCTGATTATCATTTTTCCCACCTGTCCTGTAGCCATAGCTTTTCTCCATTCATAAGTCCTTGTTACAGAATGCACTTCCCAATCTGACCAGAAACATAACACAAGGACAAAGGGCCACCTTCAAATGTGGGTCTCTTTTTAAATAAACCTGAAACCCAGGGGCACCTGGCTGCGCGGAGGGAAAGTTACAACTGTTCTAAGGGCCTGACAATGACATTGGGTCCTTTTCAGAGCTAATAGACCTATCATATTCAAATTATTTCAGGAGCTGTTGTGGAACCCCTTCCGGAAGTCTCTGCCATCACTCGCAATTAGGCGGAGATTTGGGCTGAGACACACTTAAGGCGGATTCATACTTGGCGTGACTGGCGCTACCCTCCTTCATACCTCACTCGCGACGATGGCGCGCGCCGTCACGTGACCCAAAATGACGTCACACGCCGTGGCGCGAGCTGCCGTGGCGCGAGTTCGTGCACCCCACATTTTTTGTAACTTGGCGTGCGCCACCAGCGACCATGTAGGTAGACAAAGCAGGAGTTGCGAAAAGAGGCTACAGCTACTGTAGGCTACTACAGAATGGATTCTGCATCATTGTGAGGATAATAAAATGCCCCAGAGAGTTATTTTATCTTCTCCCTTAAATGTTGTTCATTGAAACAATTGTTTACTTTGTTCAGAAGCACGTTGTGTTTCTCTCATGAACAGCAGAGGGCACTTCCGAAAATGCGAGCGAAAGCCTGTTTGAAGTATGAATAGTCTGGCGCAAGTGATGACGTCATTGATGGTTCTCGCGCCAAACGCGCCAAAGTGCGCACGTGAAGTATGCAGAGCCCTTTACCTGCCAGCTGTGTAGTACTGTACTATATTTGTTCCCAAACTGGGGGCCGGGACCCTAAGGGGGTGGCAGGCACTGCAGAGGGGTTGTGAACAGAAGGGACTGTTTGCATAAAACCTTCAATATATTATTTTATAACCATTCCATACATTGTTAGTAACAATGTTCACTTCAATGAGTGATGCATGTATTTACCTTTCCTGTGATTTACATTCAAGTTTAGCAAAAAACATGAACAACAGTCTTGCATTTGGATAAAGTGAGGTGGGGGACCACAACAATATTCTTAGGTCCAAGAAGTGGTCCCAGCAGAAAAAGTGTGGGAACCACTGCTGAAGTGCACTTGGCTTACCCTTGGCTGCTTTCTCCACCAGGATGCTAAATAAGCAGAACCAATGTCTCTGTGGTGGTGAACTCTGTGGTGACCTATGTGGTTCACTACTTCTCCTTGACTGCTTTTGCCAGTCTGTGGTGCTACTGTGTGCTTCAAGGAGGAAGGAATAAGATAGGGGAGGAGACAGGTGATGTTGTATGGAGTGGTGTGGTGTTTTGTTGTGCGCTGATGGGCGGTGATGTGGTGTGTGTAATAAAATAAGGACGGTAAATGATGGTGGTGTTAGGAATGTGGATGTGAGGGGAACACACCTTGGAGGTGTGGTGTGTGGTGTGTGGTGTGGTGTGGTGTGTTGAGGTTTGCAGAGGTGTGGTAGGGTTTTTTATGTTGTGTGGCATGAAGTTGTGTGGTGTGGTGTGGTGTGGAGTTTGGTGGGCAGTGGTGTGATGGTGTTTAAGCGACCTTGGGTTCCTTGAAAGGCGCTATATTATATTATTATTATTATTATTATTATTATTATTATTATTATTATTATTATTATTATTATTATTATTATGTGAGTTGGTGTGTCTGCCTGACTCTCTAAATGTGCTATTTATGCAGAGAGTGACTGGATAATACTTTATTTTAGGGATACATAAGCACTAATACATACAATGTTAATGCTTGCATAAGTACCTTGTAAGGCATGTACTAAGCAAATGCTAAGGCCTACTAGGTCCTTACTAAGGTTAAAATGGTAATAAATCCCTTATTGTGCATGAACAAGACATTTGCAAATACATGCTTAACAAATGTTTGATTTTGCTTTGTACATGCCTTACAAGTTACTTATACAGGAACTTTGTATGTATTAGTGCTAATAGATGTATCACTAAAATAAAGTGTTATCCAGTGGCTGGATAGATGGGGTAAGATGAGGTCAGATGCAGTGGTGCAGTTTGGTTTGTCTCTCTGCCTAAATCTGTGGGCTCCCTATTGTGCTCGTGTGGTTCGCTGAGTTGGGGCGCTGAGTTACAGTAAGGCAAGGATGTGATATCAGTGGGGTGTGATGTCAGAGGATGCGTCTGGCTGGCTGGCTGACAAGGTAAACTCAGGTGATGTGTTGGCATGAGGTGAAGTGGTGTGCTTGCCTGCCTGCCTGTCCGTCTGAATCCCTGGGTGCCCCTGTGCTCATTGAGAAGAGTGGAGGAAGACGTGCGAATATGAGCATTGTAGGGAATGGATGCTGGGAAGAGGCGATGTTTCTGTCTGGCTGGATATACTGTTTGGGCCTGCTGTTATCCTCATTATTTTGAGGAGCATGTCAATCAATAGGTGAGGTGAGGTGAGGTGAGGTGAGGTGAGACGAGGCAGCGTGTCGGCGTGGCTGAATCCATGGGTACTGTAGAGTGCTCATTGAGAAGAGAGTAGAGTACAGTAGAGCACTTTTATTAATCCCGAGGGAAATTAAGGTGTCTGACAGCTTGCGTAAATGCACAGATACAAAACACACACAAAGACATAATACACATTGTTGCACATTGCAGTAAAACATAAAGCACACACTTGACTACAGCAATCAGCTTCACATCAGTTCACATAGGCTACCCAAACATGCGAACACACACACACACACACACACACACACACACACACACACACACACACACACACACACACACACACACACACACACACACACACACACACACACACACACACACACACACACACACACACACACACACACACACACACACACACACTCAACCAGTCAGCCACGCGGTAAGGTCCTGAAAAAAAAGTACAAGTCCTGGGTGATTGTCCTGTGTTAAGAGTCTCTCAGTGCAGTAAAAAAAGAGGGTGATGAGGGGGGAAGATGGACTCAGTACACTCTTAGAAAGGCTGGGTTAAAAATAACCCAAAAACAACCCAGCGCTGGGTCAAAAATGACATAAACCCATTATGGGTTGGAATAACCAAGCATGCTGGGTTACACATTTTAACCCTGTTCATTGGGTTAAGTTGGGTTGTGAAATTAACCCAGCAGATGGGTTGAAACAACTTTATTGTAGGGTTGATCTAACCGAATGTTTGGGTTGCAAAAATTAAGTAAAATCATGGGTAAACCAAAACTCTTACTGCCATGAATGGTTTGCCACCACCTATGCTAAAGCAATGCTGGAATGATAAATTAATTTAAGTAATTAGTCAGCCTTGCTCAAGCATAGAGGCAGGGAAAATGTTAACAAAAAGTGGCAGTAAGAATTTTGGTTTACCCAAGTTATTGTCACTTATGCTTATTCAATCTCATTATGCAATATCAATTAATAACTACCTCATGCAGACACATACCACACAGATACAGCTTATTTCAAATCGAAAGTCAGTTTATTTGATATGCAATTAAAATACACATCAATATCCCAGTAGGTATTAAAGGCAAAAAAAAAACACAGACTGTATAGGAAACACACATGACTTCTAACTTAAAATTAAGTGATCCTGCCTGAATCTTCTAAATTTTGGTTTGAGAGCAGGGCGAATCTGATGGTCTGACAAGGCTGAAGCTAACTTAAAATGACAATAACCTGAAAATACAACACTGACATTCTTACAAACTCAGGCAGCCTCTAACTGACATGTTAATGAATATAAAAACAGTGTCATCCATAAAAGGTGTGTGTGTTTGTGTGTGTGTGTGTGTGTGTGTGTGCGCGCGCGCGCGCTACTGGCACTCTCCTTGGTTGTGTGCAGAGTCAGGGCAGGGCTCAATATCTCCCTCAGTCAACGTGTCCTCATGGGAGAAGGTGGCAACCAGAGTGACACTAAGGGAAGTGGGAAAAAAAAGTTTTGATATGTGGGCTGTCAGATTCTTTTAACACATTTGAAACACATACCACGGAAAACAAAATAATACAACATTAACATAACTATGGATCTGATTAACATAATATTTGACAAACATTTTGTACAGATTTATCTTATTTTACTGACCTCTAGCAGCTCTAGACAGCTTCCATCCAGCAGCAAAGAGTCCCTGGCCATCTTCTCAGCTGCAAAGGAGAGATTAACACACAACATAACCATAACTATGCATCTCTGATTAACAGAGTGTGATTCAGACTGTTAGATGTTTGAAACTCACATACATTTTGTGTAGATTTTTTAACATCTGCTCACCTTTAGAATCTGTTGGTCTTTCTCAGCATTTTCCAACATGGTCCTACAAGGGGGCTTAATGTACTGCAACTAGACCGCTTCCATCCAGCAGTAAGGAATCCTGGCCATCTTCTCTGAAAAGCAGAATAATCACAAAAAACATGACTGCATCTCTGATTAACACTGTGAGATACACAGATTGTTTTAAGTTGAACTAAAATTGTGCATACACACAGTTAATACTAATTTAGATTTCATAAACAGATTCCCATCATAATTCACTGTGCCTGCATATATTCTGTTGCACATGAGCGTGAGCTACTTCACTGGCCTGAGCCCACTCATATTCTTGTGACACACCAAATTTCAAGTCTTATTACAGTATGTATTAATGGTGCATGTGGGCCAACTGTAATACACATTTCAAATGATCTCGCAGGCCGAATAAAAGGACTCGGCCAGTTTTGACCCCTGGGCCTTAGTTTGACATCCCTGGTGTAAATGTATGCTCACTTTTAAAAACCGTTGGTCTTTCTCAGCATTTTCCGACACGGTCCTACAAGGGGAATCAATGTAACTAGACAGCTTCCGTCCAGCAGCAATCCTGGCCATCTTCTCGGCTGAAAAACAAAATAAAACACAAAACATACATCTCTGATTAACACTGTGAGATACACAGATTGTTTTATCTTTGACACATTCATTTTGTGTAGATTTGTAACATTTTACTCACCTCTACCAACTCTATCTGGCTCCCATCTATCAACAAGGAGTCCTGGCCATCTTCTTTGCTGCGAAAGAGAGATTAACACACAACATAAACACTATGGGTCTCAGGATAAAATATGAAACTCAAACAAACATTTAAAAACACATAGGCTACATTTTGTGTAAATTCATTCAATTCAAGTTTGCTCACCTTCAGAAACTGACTAGTTCCACTTATTTTCAGACATGGGGGTCGCGTACAGTAACAAGACAGCTCCACCCAGCAACAGGGTCCCTGGCTATCTTCTCAACTGCAAAGCAAAATATAACACAACATAAACATTAGGCTTTTCATCTCTGATAAACAGTGTGAAACAGACTGACATTTGAAACACACATACAACTTTTAAACTTAAACCCACCCAGTAGCCTACCTCACTTCTATCTTTTGATTTATCTTAGAGATGTACACACAATAATGGGAGCGTACCTATGTTCCCCGGGTCCAGCTTCCGTCCAGCAGCAATCCTGGCCATCTTCTCGGCTGAAAAACAAAATAAAACACACAACATACAGCTCTGATTAACACTGTGAGATACACAGATTGTTTTATCTTTGACACATTCATTTTGTGTTGATTTGTAACATTTTACTCACCTCTACCAACTCTATCTGGCTCCCATCTATCAACAAGGAGTCCTGGCCATCTTCTTTGCTGCGAAAGAGAGATTAACACACAACATAAACACTATGGGTCTCAGGATAAAATATGAAACTTAAACAAATAGATTTTTGACATTTAAAAATACATAGGCTACATTTTGTGTAAATTCATTCAATTCAAGTTTGCTCACCTTCAGAAACCGACTAGTTCCACTTATTTTCAGACATGGGGGTCACGTACAGTAACAAGACAGCTCCACCCAGCAACAGGGTCCCTGGCTATCTTCTCAACTGCAAAGCAAAATATAACACAAAATAAACATTAAGCTATTCATCTCTGATAAACAGTGTGAAATAGACTGACATTTGAAACACACATACAACTTTTAAACTTAAACCCACCCAGTAGCCTACCTCACTTCTATCTTTTGATTTATCTTAGAGATGTACACACAATAATGGCAGCGTACCTACAGTATGTTCCCCGGGTCCTATGTTCCCCGGGTCTTATGTTCCCCTGTCTTTGTATGGGAATGGGGAACATAGGACCCTTTTTTCTAAAAAAGGGTTCTATGTTCCCCGCATTATATGTTTCCGAGTTTTCAAATTGTGCCCTTTCCAAAACCATCCCTAAACCTAACCTGTCAGAAATGCAATGTTTCTCAGTTGTAAATTTGTGCCCTGACCAAAACTATCCCTAAACCTAACCTGTCAGAGGTGCAACAACAACCTGTGCTTTGGCATGCGGCAGCAGTCTACTTGGAAGCAGCATAGGACCCTATGTTCCCCAGTAGTTCTAGAGGGGAACATAGGGATGACCCCCACAATAATAGAACTATGTATGTTAGGCCTACTGATTTGCTTACCATGCTTACCATAAGGACAAAAGCTTAAACAGCACGCACACACACAAGTTCAAAACATGCTTCCTTGACAACCCCCTTTTACATGAACATGAAAAGGGCAACATGGGTGTATCATTAATGTATATCCAAACAACTCTAGCCTCAACAAAGTAACATTTGTTGCTAGCACGTTAGCATGTATGCTAGCGGCATTTTAAAGCAGAGAAAAGTAGCTAGTTTTTTCCTCTGGTGTTAGATGCTATAGCCTACAGTGTGATATTAACTGGAAAGGTTATGGCTAAACTTACATCAAAACGAATTCATAATGAAACAGAGTTCGTTTCTACAGTAAACCAAGCACCCAATGAAGCAGACATTTTGCAACAAACTTGCAAACAAACCATGATTCTTGTTGTTAACCCGTTAGCATAACGCTAACCGTTAGCATAATGCTAACGGCATTAGTAAACCAGACTGCTGGTGTTAACTTCAGATGCCACTGATGTAACTCGAACAGGACATGTTATACACTTAAAAACGAAGTTACATTTGTAAATAGAGTCGATTTCTAACAAGAAACTAAGCTCCCAACGAACTGAACATAGTTGTGAAGTGGCAGTGGGACCTACCTGTGTGTAGTATGCGAAATCATTTCAAATCACTATAGCAACCATAAACAATACAACGGTTTTGCTATTCCCTGTCAATTATGTATTGAAATTATGAAAAAAATTACATGATGGGACTAAAACAATGAACTTACCTTACATAGGGCTTTAATTTCACCGACTTCTTGAACATTTTCTGCAGCGTGGCCCATATTGTCAGTTGAAATTTGAAACGATCTTTCACGGACATCAGAGCAGTCTCGTAACCCAATGAAATGGGTTACTGGCTGGGTTAACATTATGGGTTAAAACTACCCAAAACTACCCAACCCGTACCTAACCCAGCGTTTTGGGTTACAAAAATAACCCAGCATTTTTCTGAGTGTAAGAGAGGAAAGCCAAGGTATAAGATGCTGTGTCTGTCTGGCTAGGTGGGGAGTGGAGCAGGGCTTGACATTGGCACCTGCCAACCGGCCATATGGGCTACTGGTAAAACATGGTTGTGGCTAGCTACAATTTCAGTCTTGCGAGCCACTTTGGTAGGTAACTTATTCTTTGGCATGACAAATCACAGTATTTGCATTAATTCATTGTATATAAATTCAAAAATATTCTAAAGAGAAAAAAAAACTGACAACAACACTGCGGCTAGCAGAAAGGCTGAGTGGCTAGTGACCATTAGCCACAGTAGCCACAGAGCAGAAGAGTTAACATCAAGTTGTTATGTGGCGATGTGAGCGAATGGGTAGGGTAAGGTCATGTGAGGTTCTGTGTCTGCCTGTCTGAATCCAGAGGGAGTTTATTGTGCTCATTGAGAAGAGTGGGGGGAGGGAACATGAGATGACACACACAGCTGTTTCTGTCTGGCTGAATGTATTGGACCTGCTATGGTAGGCCAGTTAGGAACACTCGGTGCTGTTTCCGTCTGATTGCAATGGGCACGGCTCGCTATTATTCTCACATAGTGAAGAGCACGGGTGGTGTGGGGAGTTGAGAGTATGGGTGAGGTGAGGTAAAGTAAAATGATACTGGAGTGATATCAGATGCTGTGTCTGACTGTCTGCCACATCTGATGTTGGTCATTTTTCAAGCATGGGTGGTGGGGATGGAAGTGGAGTAAGATAAGGTCAGATGAGGTAGGGTACTCATTATGTTAATCCTAAGACATAACATTGCAATACAACATACATTGCCAGATGGGTCAGATATACACATACATTACAGCAGTGATTCTCAAAGTGTGGTCCGGGGACCACTGGTGGTCCGCAATAGAGCTCAGGTGGTCCACAAGGGGATTTTTACTTTTCTAAGACAAGCTAGCAGTAGGCTATATTTGTAACACAATTACAACCCTAACATAGTTGATGCCTTATTTTCACCACGATAAGACAGGCTTGTAAATGTGAATAAAAAGTAATCTGCATCAAAATAAGCAGTGTCAAATTTGCACCCCTCAACTGTCAATTCAGTTGACAAGTGGTCCCTGAACATTTTTGGGGAGACCAAGTGGTCCTCGGTC
>NC_085864.1:44406190-44413690 GCF_034702125.1 Engraulis encrasicolus | reverse complement strand
CAGTATCGGTGGATCGGTGGATCGGCACTATATAGTCCGGGAGCCGTGGGGTTGAACCCAGATTTCTTTGATAAAGTTCTTTTTTTTTGCTTTATCTGATAGATTTTAGGCAAGTCTTCAAGATTTCAGACGATGCCCGGTGATATCACTTGAGCATTTTCAGATTTTGAGCCTTTATTGTCCCATAAATGCAAATTATGACAAAAAACTAAAGACACCTAATATTACTGTGAATAATGTTACAAAATGTACCAAATTGCTTATATTACCTGAAAAACATTCACATTGGACTGCCTTAACACTGCCCTTATTGAAACAAACCCAATATGGGGTAATAATTAACCCTTTCATAACAGCAATCCCACAAATAAGGCGAGACACTGTAGGTGAATAGGGTATTTTTTTTAACTTGCAGATATCAATATGAAACTTTATCAGATGATTACTCGTATGAATTGGAGAAAAAAATGTATTACAAGTTTTCTATATTTTATGTTTAAATATGCTAATTAGGCTATTATCTAATTAAATATGCACTAATTTGCATTATATTTTGATGCAATGAATCTGACCACCTGAAAATGCCAGCTTCAAAGTTCCTTTTTTATTTTGTTAATATCGTACATACAAGAATATTTACTCTGGTTAATTGTGGCTATCTCCTTTTGTTATCCAGGTACAGAGAAAATACTGCTAATAACCTTAAAAAACGCGATTTCGGCCTATTTTTATGCATTTAGTTATATAAATCAGGTCATGAATGACAAATCAACAAATGCCTCAGTAAAAACATTCACAACATTGCTTAGAATAAGACTGTAAAGTATGGAACGGATTATGCATTATGAGATCCTGCATAACATCACATCATGACAACATACATGTCAACATCGCCGGTAGGTAGCCTACCACAAATAGCCAACATAAAAGAAAAAAAAAAAGAACAGAGTGTGGGGGTAACTGGTGAGCAGTCGTTGGCTGTTCCAAAAGATGAGTAAAGAAATGACATACATCCAGTGTATCCAGACTGGTATTGAATGATCACTTAAATCCATAAAGCCATCAAATAAGATCTGTACATGCATTTAAATTTACACAGAAAGACCTATATACACTGCAACATACAGTACCGCACGCTCAGAGACAGTGAGAGAGAGAGAGAGAGAGAGAGAGAGAGAGAGGTCTACACATAGGAAAACAGCTATACATTATATATACGGTTGAGTCAAAAAATTAAGTCAATCCAGTGTATCCTGACTGGTATTACAGTTTTTGCCGACTGCTTGCACACAATTTGCAAAATTTGGCTCATAGAGTCAAAACAAGCCAATTACTCTCAACACTTGGAGATAAACCCATCACATATATGGCAACAGGAAGCTCTGCTATGAAAGCATAGCAATCTTTTGTCAAAACCTCACTTTCATGTCAAAAGACACACAAAAGCACCAAATGAGAAAACAAATTAGATCAACTTTAAAACAGTTGTCTGCTTTATACAAAACACAGCAGTCTTTCTTTTTGGAGCAGTCTATTCAGTCTCACAGAATGTACATTTTCACACAAGACCCCAAAAACATTACAAAACTGCACCTTACAGTACAGGACATTACAGTACAGGACAACCGAAGCAAAATTTATCTCAAACAGTACATCACTCTAAATACAACAGTGTGTAGGTGAGCTTATGTACCTTTTTTCTGTATTGGTTATATTCACAAATTTTCAAACATCTAAATATGATATAAATATGGGGTTACGTCAACATGCTGTAATGACAATCATCAATGACAATCAAGTCAGTATAGGCTACTTTGTTTGGTTATGAGGTATGAGGTATTCACAAAATACAATACATTTTCACAGACACACTATGCAGCTGACATCTACATGACATCATCAAAATTATATCATGTTCAGTCAGTTTGCTCAAGTGGTCTTGCTTGGTTGTGTTCTGAAAATGACACTATTTCTACAAACTATCATGTTCACATTACCTAACATGTGATGATGAAGACAAAGGCTACTCTTGGCGGCATGTATCAGGCTAGGTTTTACAGTACGTGAGTCAGTCAATGCCATACTCCATATTCTACACTTTAGTACCATTGTACTATTCGCCTTGTTTAGCATACAAGCAATCAAAGTAAAACAAATAAATGCAAAATAAAACAAATGCAATGTAATATAAAGCATGCAACTTTGTAACATGGCAGAATAGTGTTCAATTTTGAAAGCATGTGTTTTATTGTCTGTGTCTAAATCTTGTCATACATCAGTGTGTTTTGTTTTTTTAACAGATGTGTTTTCACAATGACACTCTGAGATTTTACTTTTCAACAGTGTCTTGTGTATGAAATTGTGTGTAGACAGCTGGAGTCTGTGTGTTGCGTAAAGGAGCAAGTGCCTTGCTAAACTGGTATGAAAGTGTAATGCTTACTTTTGTTTAAAGTCAAGCAATAAGTGTTTAAGTTATGCACCAACAACTTAACGATACGCTACTTTGGTTTAAGCATCTGCCTATAGTGTTTAAGCAGTAGGCAAATACTGTAAATGATCACTTAAAAGTCCATGAAACCATCAAATAAGACATGTACATGCATTTAAATTCGCACAGAAAGACCTGTCTACACCTATACAACATACAGAGTCCTTAACACCTAAAACACCTATAGCCTACATTGTACTACACGCACACGCGCGCACGCACACACACACACACACACACACACACACACACACACACACACACACACACACACACACACACACACACACACACACACACACACACACACACACACACACACACACAGTAAAGCTCACACAACATTGGTTCGGCAGCATCCCAGCCAAAAACATGCACAGAAAATGGTGCAAGGCACACTGTTTACAGCACAGCTACATTTCTTAGAATTGCAGGGGCTTTTACTCTTGCAACCACATCTGATCATCTGTAAAATGTAGTTTGGTGCCACTTTGACCTTTTCTGGAACACTTATTGGTATCAGTGCTTTGTTGCATGGGTCTTTCTTCCATCCAAATGCTTCAGGAGATAGTTCAGGTGGAGTGTGAACCAATGTCCTCCACAATATTGCTTGAAAATGAGCCCTTTTCACATTCTCAAGAAATGCCTCTGTTGTTGGTGGAAGAGCAGCCAGGTTAGGTGAAGATAAATTACCTTTCCCATTCTTTTTTCCCCATACCACCAACCTTGTATGTGACATGCTGATACTGTCTGGAATGCCATAACATGCCGACACAAAGTTAGTGGCCTCACTGGAAAGTTGTTGGAATGGTGCCAGCACATTACCATTTGATGTCAAGTGATATCCAGCTTTTAGGGTCTTGATAACAGAGCCTTTACCAATACCAAAATAGGATGCCACAGTGTCACACCCTGATATGGCATGGGCTGGTAAAAGGTCAATTACAATGTCATTTTGTGGATTTACATTTTTAATTTCATCTCTTTCCATGTTAATACGACCACCACTGAAATTATGTACTTTGTAGGCAAACAAATAATCAGCCAAAAATTATGTAATTATTACTTACAATTTTTATTTTGTGTTACAACAGCACAGGAAGAGTAAATAGCAATGTATGAAATGGTGAAATTCTGTGTTGAATTAGTAATCCTTTCTGGGTATGTCTAAGCTGACACCACCAATATTCGCCTAAATGTTACATATTTCTGCTTGACAAACAGCTAGTTATGTAATTGTCTAAAATTTATTTGGTACGAGGACACTTTCTCCACTTTGATGTGGCAGGCCTACCACCCAGAATGCTCTATGGTTAATCATAGTGCAGTTATGAAGCTGTCAAAAGCTTGTGGGCTATGGCTGCAGCGAAATCAACATGAAAGGGTTAATATCTGAAATTGGCACATCACCCACTCTTATCCTGATGGGTAAGTGTTGGTCAACTACAAACAGCAAAACCAAACAACCCACTATGAGATATAAAGCCACGTTTGGCGAAATGTTGGCCTTTGTGTCTCCGACTTGGAAAATCAGGCTTTTTGGGTGAATGCCCCGCCCCCAAACATGCATGACCCCACCCCCACCGATGTCCATACCTCACCACCTATTCTTATACACATCTCACCATGTAAACAAACTCAAAATAAGTATGGTATAGGGTATTTGGTCAGCATAACATGAATTGGGAGCCAAAGACTGTTGTAATCTATGGCTGCAGCACATCAAGCATAAAAGGCTCAATATCTGAAAATGCTCAAGGGATATCACCGGGCATCGTCTGGAATCTTAATAGGTACACCTTAGGCAACCACAAACTGCAAAGAAAAAAACTTTATCAGACGAAACTGGGTTCGGCTGATATTTGGCTTTTGGCTGCCGGACTAATAATTGTGGTATCGGTATCGGCGAGTACCAACAAATAGGGCACCGATACCATTTACAGGTGCTTGTATGACACTTAAACAGCCTTGAAACTAGTTATTTAATGGAGGTATTTAAAAAGTATAAAACGTTTTGGTGGATTCACTTTGTATTAGTATTTTTCCTGTTTCACAAAGGTAGGCAGCAGCCTGACAAAGCCATGCAATGATTTTACATCCAAGTAGTATGCACTACAGCCCTTCATACAGCCAGGTATCGGATATTTTATCGGGGCCAAAAAATGGCATTGGTGCAACACTAGTTATAATCATGTTTTCTCTGTGCCTGATATAATGAATGTGTTGACTCAGTAGGGGAGCTGGCTGGCCCAGTGTGTCTGGTTAGGCAGAGCAGAGGGCAGACTGACGCAGGACCAAACAGCAGTCAATCAGACGGTTATTCACAGGTCCCGCTGAGTAGGGCTGCGTAGGGCTGTGTAGTGTGTGTGTGTGTGTGTGTGTGTGTGTGTGTGTGTGTGTGTGTGTGTGTGTGTGTGTGTGTGTGTGTGTGTGTGTGTGTGCGCGTGTGTGTGCGCGTGTGTGTGCGAGCTTGCGTGCATGCGTGCATTAGCATTCATGTGTGAGTGCGTGTGTGCGTGTATTAGCGTGTGTGCGTGCGTGGGTGTGTGTGCGGTGAGAGTGTGTGATGAGAGAGCAGTTGTGTCTTGTGTGTGATCTCTCTTGGGTGTCCACACTGTGTACACTGAGCAAACCCTTTTCAATCACTGTTTTGGTTCTGAGAATTTCTCATTAAGCAACCTTTGGGAATAATTAGATTTCACCCTTCGTTTTTCTTCTGTGTGTGTGTGTGTGTGTGTGTGTGTGTGTGTGTGTGTGTGTGTGTGTGTGTGTGTGTGTGTGTGTGTGTGTGTGTGTGTGTGTGTGTGTGTGTGTGTGTGTGTGTGTGTGTATGTGCGTGTGCATGCGTACGTACGCGTGTGTCTGTAAGAGCAAATGTTAACCAACTCTGCACGACATTTCATCTCGCTAACTTCATTAAAACTTTTTCTGATGCAATAAAGACAGTGCTCTGCTCGGCAGTTGAAAATTGCTGGTTGTGTTAAGAGAGGGATCCTGGCCTTGGCCATTTTCATCCATGAGGGATGTGGACATAGTATGCATACAGTACATTATATGCTACCGTCTTTTATCCATATGGATACACTTGTACACTTGTCATCTGGCTATAAACCTTCTATACACGGGTGGTTGACGTTTAAGGGCGTAACGCAAAAAAAAAAAAAAAGTTTTTCAAATTCCTGAAAAAAATGATGGATAAAAATTGGAAAAAAAAATGAAAAAAATAAAGCACTTAGTGGTCTGTGGAATTTCACCTTATTTTTGCCATTTTTGGGAAAATGTGTCCTGCATCAACACATTGCATAGGCATGTCACACCGCAGGAAAATGGAGTCACACCACAGGGAATTCACTGCATTATGGCCATTTTAATCCTTTTGTATACATGACTGACATCTGAGCTCATGCTAACTTGATAATGATATTGTGTTTAATCTTAATATGTGTTTTCATTAATAAAAAAAACTTTTTTTTCCTCCTATAAGAGCAGTCACACCACAGGACACCATAAAATGAACCTAAGCATTGCGTGTCGGAAAGATTGCAATATGAAGACATATTAAGAGGTTATGAGTCACCTTAAACTTCCACAGCACTCTCCAATAACTGAGGTACTGACTGGTTAGGAGCCAGTCTTTAAGACCCTTGTAGCTGGCCTTGCAGCTACCCATTCACAAACATTGACATACATGTCACCCCACAGGACGCAATTTGTGTTACGAAATTGAACTTGTAGTTAATATTACTGTCTTGAGTTTTTTCCACATTCACATATCTTAATCTTAAGTTAAGATTTATGCAATCATGCCAAATGCTTCATATATTATTCAAAATGTTGTTGGTTAATTTATATATATATTATTATATATTGTTTCATTAATGTTACAGTCACACCGCAGGAAATTTGACATATAAACCTTTACATAAATCTTAACAAAAATGTTTCTTCTCATCTAAGACTAATATGAAACATAATGTACCACATCTTATTTCATTGACATTTGTTTTTTAAAGGAAAATAACAGTTTTGTAGGTTTTTAACCAATGTTACGAAAAAACAAGGCGTCACGTCTCCCACCCATATCACGTACAAGTTTTGTCATGGCCTTGTCATGTCATGTTATAATCATGTGCACTGCATTGTCCCTGTCAAACGAACTGCAAGTAAATCATTAAAACATATAGCCAAGTCGCCTAATTCCGCCCGTCCCCCAATTCCGCCCGCCTATTTTTAAGTAATGATAGTTCATTTAATTATTTATCCACTGTTTAAGTCAGGAACGGATATCAACATGATACGGCGTTTATATGCTTACAATTTTAAACTGTGATGACATTTAAAACCGAGTCAAACAGCATTGTAATGAAGGGTGTCGTAATGGCAGCATGAAAGAGATGGAACTTTAATTTCACGACGACATTCTGGCTAAAAACTCGCCCTGGCCGCTTCCCTGTTTCACTTTAGGACCAAAATTATTCAACCGTTTCCACAGTAACGACCAAACTAATCACAGTTCCTGCATCGGTAAAGCCAGGACTACAAGTGTAAACAAAATCAGCACAACAGCATGAAGAAATAATAAACAGTAACGGAAATACCGACGTGACCTGAAATCAAGCGGGCAGAATTGGGAGCCTTTCGCCGGTGAATTGTGCTGAAACTAGATTTTGGACATGCTGGACGTTATTGCCAAATTACGATAGAAAGGGCTACCAATGTTAGCTAATATTGCTCATTACCTCATCTACACAGTTGCCGCTATCCAAAAATATACGATAGCATAATTAAATGGTATTTGAAATAGTGATATTATCACGTTTTCAGTGAAGTGATCCGTGAAGTGGGCGGAATTTGGCGACCTTACTATAGTCTACATTCATTTGTCATCACATCACAATCGTCAGCACCTGACCACCATCACCTCAACCTTAATTGAGCTGCTCTAGGGTTCTGTCCAATAGATGGATTACTACACCTGTCTTGGTTTCTTCTTGTTTAACCCATTGATAACT
>NC_085864.1:44388690-44393690 GCF_034702125.1 Engraulis encrasicolus | reverse complement strand
AATTTCTCGAAACCAAAGTTGCATTTTCCCATTGGCAACTACCAAAGTTGCTAACAGGCTAACAACTTCCCTTTTGAAAAACTCACCCCAGAAGTGCCACCTACTGTAGGGGTTGGTTTAGGGTTTGGGCTACGTATGTTAAGTTACTTAACAGCTTACGTGTTGATGCAGTTCATCATACCAACTGGTCAATTTCTGACTACCTTTGACCAGACTGCAATTTTCTACAAAAAAAATCTAAATGTAAAGTATGCTCTTGGAGTCGAAATGTGATGTGCACCTCAAAGTGCCCCCCCTTGTGGCAGCATAACTCACAGGGTTAGGGAAAGGTCTAGGCAAAGAGGGTGGAGTAATAAAGAGGCTTCGAAACCCGCCCACTCAATGCAAAAGTGTGTGCTCAAGTTGGGTCTCCTAAGGGGGCGTTGTCCCCTCCTTCTTCTTCTATTTTTGAGGTGTTTGCACAAGAAGTGCGCTATCGCCATCTACAGTGCTAAGGGGACTCCATTTATTCTCAACCTGAGGACTCCGAAGGTCTCCTAACCGAAGGTCTCCTAAAGGGGCGTTCACCCTACAGAAAGTGGATACCAGAAATGAACTAGAATGACTTATCTCTGTATAGAGTATCTCTGGTGTAGGTTTTTCTGCCAAAGAGTCAACATGCGACGTGGCTGGTAATGTATGCCTTCAAAGGTCAAAAACTGCAGTCTGGTCAACGGCAGACATTAACGAGTTTGGATGACACTGTGTTGGCTTATGTATTGGTATCTCATCTCGACGAAGTAGCTTATCTTGACAGAACAGCGGACCAACTTGATTGAGAAAGTTAAAAGTCCTGCCGTGTGTTCCTTCTTGCCTGTTCTCTCAGCACAGATGATTTCACCAATCAGCTCGTCTGCCATGGGATCAGCTGGTTCAGTGAGAGTTGGCTGGAACGAAAATATGGCATGACTTTTGCAATCTGAATCCAGAAGGTCTACCTCTAGTCCCGTCCACTCTCAGCTATTTGTGGTGGTGGCTCAAGGATGTCCACCACTGTGTCACTCTATGCCAGTGTTTCTCAAACTTTTTCAAACCGAGGACCACTTTGTCCCCCCAAAAAATGTTCAGGGACCACCTGTCAACTGAATTGACAGTTTAAGGGTGCTAATTTGACACGACTAATTTTGATGCAGATCACTTACTTTTTATTCACATTTACAAGCCTGGCTTTTTGTGGTCAAAATGTGACTTCAGCTATGTTTAGCTTTGTAATAATGTTACAAATATAGCTTACTGCTAGCTTGTCTTGGTAAAATAGAAATCCCCTCGCGGACCACCTGAGCTCTGTCACGGACCACTAGTGGTCCCCGGACCACACTTTGAGAATCACTGCTCTACGCCCACCCTGTGTCAGCTCTCAGCTGTTCCGCATCGCTTGGACTGACTTGAACCCCTCTATCAACTCTTCCCAACTCTGTGTTCACTATCTTCTTTATATTCCTTGTGTGTGCCTTTATCTCTTGTTTGTTTCATTTTTTCACATTATATGGTGTTGTTTTTGTTTCTCCGATTTTTACGGTGTCTTCCTCTCAATGATCAACAATTACGAAGCAGAACCCTGCATGTCTCAATCACTGCGCTAACCTCTGTTTTGCTCCCTGCAAAAATGCTCTTCATTTTAGTAGATGGGGGATTTAGATTTCGTGCAATGGCATAAAAGCAGCGGCAAGCTAATATACAAAGAGCCTCGAGGTCCCTTTAAAGTGCAACGGGGAGGAATTATCTAAACAAGCAGCTTTTTTTTGCGGGGTTGAACTAGAGGTTGGCAAGATTTCATACCTCGTTTGTGTCGACTTGATCTCTCAATGATGTCATTCCCCTTTTTGTGATTCGTGCCGTGATCATCCTTTTTTGATTTGCACCATTTTGTGTTTTGTGACTGTGGAATCGTCAGCCTTAGCCAAGCCAAGTTCACTGGTGTATTCTTACAGTGAGGTCGCTCAGTGTTGTCTCTCTCTTTCTCTCCTCTCGCTTTCTCTCCAATAGGATGACTACATCCCCTACCCCCGGATAGAAGACGTGAGTCAAAACACACACACACACACACACACACACACACACACACACACACACACACACACACACACACACACACACACACACACACACACACACACACACACACACACACACACACACACACACACACACACACACACACACACACTTTTTGCTCGCTCTGTAAACACTTTGACAGTTGCAAATACCCAATTACAAGTTCAAGGTTTATTTGCAGTAGCCACACACCACTGCCCTTTTTCACGAGTGCTTTTATTTGTTCAGCCTGTTTGAGCTGCTGATTGTCTCCGATAGGCTACTCCTCTGTGCACTCCAAAACGTGTTCCTGCGTACTCATCTACATTCAACGCAAACACACATACTCACACACACACACACGTGCACTGCACAGTACACACAGGAAACATCTTATATTAAAACAAGATTAATTATTTGATGTGTGACGCCTAAAGACCTTTTGGAGGCATGCTATATGTGAGATGAAAATAGTTAAGTTCAGTTCAGTTCAGTTCAGTTCAGTTTATTCGTCAGACACTTGTCCAAATCCACATACAACATAGGGTTTATACACATCAGAAACAAACCAGGACAACAACCACAAAAAGCAGCAAATATAATTAAAGAAAAATAAAAATAAATCAAATAATAATTAAATTATTAAAATCTATACAAAGATTTAGTCCAGTGCACTCTCATCCTGGATTTGTATCTTGATAAAGAGAATAGAGGGAAGTGCACAGAGATCATGCAGAGCGACTGCTGATTTGCAGCTATTGTAGCCTAGCCGAAGAGTGCTAATGTTAGCACTTTAAATTATGTTGAACTTGTGATTTTTTCGCACACCTCAGCTAGCAGGTGCGTTGGAGATGGCCCATATGGGTCACTCATCAGACAATTTGAAAAAAGTGTCTGCCTCATACTGACCACTTCGCTGCTTTCTTTAATACACACAACGCTTAGGTCCCAGACCCCTGCAAAATGGTCAGGGAGCGGGAGTTTAATTCTCTGAAATTAGCACATTCAATTTGAAAGAAAGCAATGAGCCACGCAAAGCTGGGAGAAATGCTGGCACAGAGCATCCAATTTGCTCTTCCAAAATCTTCTACTTCATACTTATAATCTCGCCCTTAATCTCTTGAGAGCTCCTTTAGCCTATAGATTTTGTTGACTCAATAAGAAGTGATTTTATGTCATACAGCTTGAAAGAAAACATTAAGATTTATTCTGTGCCCTAACTTTCCCCCCATCCATTCTACTCATACGTTAAATTTACCTGATGAGGGTGTAAGACCAAAATGCCATTTTTTTAACAACTTAATGTAATGGGGTTAAATAGTAATTAAAGTAAAACAAGACCTCACTCACATTAAAGTGATGGTATGTCTGGAACTACAATTCAGCTCGTCTAGCCCAACTAAAACCATCAAGAGCAGCTGAGGACAAATGAGTTAAGTCGATCATTCCTCTTTTCCCCCTCAGATACCAAATGCTCTAAAATGTGAGGGGCGGTTCACATCCCATCACCGCAGCCAACAAATAGACAAACTTGTGCGCGTCACCTTTACCCTTTACACAGGGGCGCTGTCAGACACGCTCCACATCTTCAGCACTTGACAGAGACACGATGCGTGAGGCACCAGATGTGATTTTGTGTTATGAGGGAAACATGAATCTTTTCTCTGTTGCATCACCTCTCTATAACATCCATCCACCCCTTCCATCCTTCCCATCCCATCCTCCACAGGTTCTTGAGAAAGGCGGGCCGTACCCACAGGTCATCCTGCCCCAGTTTGGGGGCTACTGGATCGAGGACGCCGAGGCCCCCCTGGGCACCCCCACCTCGTCGGACAGCAGCTTCTGCGAGGAGGAGGACTGGGGCGAGGGCATGAGCCCCGGCGGCGGGTTCGGCTACCGGCTGGAGTGCAACAGCATGGCGCGGGCCTACCGCAAACACTTCCTGGGCAGGGTGAGTTTCTTTTTAAAGTATATATTTTTGGTCTTTTATTTGTATATTTGGTGATAGGACAGTGAGAGTATTGGCAGGAAATTAGTGGGGTGAGAGAGAAAGGGAGGGTTCGGCAAAGGGTCCAGGCAGAAAATCGGACTCCTGTCGGCGTCGTAGCAGCCCCGCCAGCGTCGCAGATCCCTATACCGTTAGAGACAAGGGACGACAGGGTCCTGAGTATTTTTGCCAACTTTCCATAGAGAAAGAATAGCTTTAGGGCGGCTTTGGAAACTTCTGGTGTATAGACACAGTAGGTATCCACCTCACCCTCAATTGTGGGCATACCACAAGCACATCCTGGGCAGGTTGAGTTTCTTTGCCAACTCTCCATAGAGAAAGAATTACTTAAGTTGCTCTGGCGGCTTTGGTCACTTTTAGTGTGTACACACAGTAGGTGCCCACTTCAGTCTCCATTGTGGGCATACCACAAACAGTGGCAGTTTTAGAGAAATCTGAAGCCCGGGGCAAAGAACAATTTTGAGCCCCCCCCCCATAATATTTGATGATTTAGAAATGCAGGAAAACGAATACCTTAATGTGACGACAAGGCCCCTCAATGGACGAGGCCCTAGGAAATTGCCCGACCTCACTCAATGCAAAATCAGCCAAATGACCACAAACACATCTTGGGTATACAGTAGGATAATCTTCCGTAACCCCTGTGCCAAGCCAACCCAATCAAATAACCCACCCAATGTGAATTGCAAATGTAGACTCTGAATATGTATTATATAATATGTATGTAATATAGTATGTAATATATATCTATAGTACTATTAGACCCTCAGATTGGTTTGGCACTTTCCCCATCAATACCCTTCAACACCCCCATTCAAATCTCCACCTCAGTCTCACTTGCCTGGGTCAGAATAATGAGTGCCCTTGGATAATGTGTGCACCCGTATGCGTGCACCCGTTTGGTGCCAATTAAGGGCCT
>NC_085864.1:44376190-44381190 GCF_034702125.1 Engraulis encrasicolus | reverse complement strand
TTTTTCCTCTTCATCCTCCCTATCTATATCCCCTGAGTCAAGTTTTTTTGTCTTATTTCTTGCCTTTTTTCTCTAATTTTCTCACCCTCCTTGTTTCTGCCTCTTATTTTCTGTTGTCTGTGTTCTTCTTGGCTTCCTGCAGGGTTCCCAGCTGATTGTCAGCTATGATGAGCACGAGGTCAACAACACCTTCAAGTTCGGCGTCATCTACCAGAAGTTTGGCCAGGTGAGACTCAAGTCACGTCAGGTCAGGGCCGGTCACATCAGGTCAGGTCACATGTAATTAATGGTAAAAACAACCTCAAAAATAACAACAGCTGCCGCTGACCAATTAAAGCTCTGGAAAAGCAGGATAATAAAACTTGGTAAACAGATAGAAAGATTAGAGATGCACCGGATCCTGATTTATACCGGACATATATAGTCAACAACATATAGTCTACTTGCACACATGGGCCCTTTTTATTCCGTTGGCTCAAACTATTTTTTAGACTCATTGGCTTACTGCCACACTGCCTGCAACGGCCGCTTCGAAAGAGCTTTCACTCCATGCAGTGATTGGGGTTGTGAAAGACTGAAAAGCATAGGCTAGAGATAAACCAGATCCTGATTTTTAGGTAACATGCCGNTAGGGCTGGGTATCGTTTTGTTTTTTTCGATACGGTGCCAATTTCGATACTTTGGTTTCGATACCGGTGCTTTTCGATACCGTTTTTCGATACCTGTTGTTTTGAAGTTAATCTCATTATGAAGAACCCATAAGATCATCAAATTCTAAATTTTCACAAGTAGTATTGTGTGCACAGAAAAATAAAGAAAAAATTGATGCAAGGTGCGCCCCCCTTTTCTTTGATTCACAAGTAGTATTGTGCATACGGTGAGTGCATTTCAGTCATCTTAAAGAATGTTATTACAGATTACTCAATATATATCTTCAGTTCAAATGAAATATAGAAGATGATTTCTAAGTAGCCTAGGTGTTGAGTAAGTAGGCAGGAGTACAGTTGGATGACAGTTAGCTCAGCAATCAATGAGTAGCCTACTTCAATGTAGCCTATTGTCATAATCTCTAGGCAAACCTAGGCTAAGGCTTTTGTTATTTCACAAATTATTACTAGATAGCCTATTGCAGCAAATATTCACGTTGTTACTAATTTTCCACCAAAACCCAAATCAGCCATGTAAATTATTTAGTAATCTCAACATCATAGAGCAAAAGAGCATTAGACACATACACACTTCCAGGTGCAGGTTTCTCTCTCTCTCTCCTCTCTCTCTCTCTCTCTCTCTCTCTCTCTCTCTCTCTCTCTCTCTCTCTCTCGAAGCTTCTGCGTATTATTTTGCTTTTGAATCCACGTAGCTACACGCTCTCCTTCACCTGACCGCTTGACTCATACAGATTTGGGAAGACCAGACATCCCAATGAAAGTCCAATAAGTCTCCCTCATATTTGATAGTGGCTCTCCGATGCCCCGCGAGTCAGATAAAGCATTCCTGATTTTAGACTATGCAAGTTCGCGTTTTTTCAATTGCCAATGCGGGAAAGAGGAATATAATGACTCGTGCGTCATGCGTGGGGTACTTGAAATAGATTACGTGCACTTCGTAGGGCGCCCTGCAAATGTCCTGGGTAAAAAAAGCAGGCAGTTATGTACAGACTGGACGACAGAAAGGGCATTGACAAACAATGTATCACTGATTTGCAAATGTGTTGGTCGGGGTGTCCGGGGTTGATAGGCAGCTCCCTGTAATAAGTTTTTGGAACTTGGGATGTCTGGGAGACGCTATCTTAACGCATCGCATGGAAGGGATGTCGAGTGGGTCTTTTAGCGTTGCCCTCCGCGGGAACAAGTTTCAAATCTCCGCACTTTATTAAACCCCTTAGCGATCGCCCACACATTGATTATTATCAAAACTACAGTAGCCGTGCGCAAGTGGAGAGGAGGAGTGCACACTCAAGGAGGTTTAAAACGACAGCATCAGAGGAAGATTGGCGCGACGGTAGTTCTACCACTATTATCATGACTGCACAAACACACACGTCTTCGTTGGAGAAAGGGGTTGTTGAACATGTTTCAAAATTAACACCTCAGCACAACACAGCCTCAACGTCAACTGAACAGGACTCTGCTGATTGAGCCGCGCCCGCGCCAGGCACTGCCTGAAGAGACAAACAGGGCAGCAGCGCATATAGGCCTAATCTTCTATAGAGTTCAAGAAACACTTACTAACAAATACAAATTCATTTCAAACAATAATATTTTTAATGTCCATTCGTCCATGGCTTGTAAATTTCAGCGCAGCTTTCGGCTCTTAGCCTTGATTTGGTGCGTTAATGTTTCGCCAAGTCGTGTTGCCGTCTTTCGCAGGGACAGCTTTGTCACAAATGGAGCATCTGGCTCTATTTGCGTCCAGTCACACGAGCAAAGTTTAACCACACGTTAGATCTCAGCAAGTCTATCAGGGGTGCAACTAGCTACAACTGCAACTACAACTAACTGCAACTAGCTACAACTAAGTTAGCCTACAACATATCCTCACCAACTGTCAGCTGTTCGAGTAAACAAACGCTAGTACTTTTTGAATGAATGAAATGTCTCGTGCTCGTCCCGCCCACCCAGGTCCTTCGAAGCCAATCACAAATGACAATTTCACCTGACTACATGGCTATTGGTTCACAGATTTACTATTGACACAGGGACTGTTGAAACGCACAAAATGTATCGAAATAAGGCACCGTTTTTTTTGTTTTGTTTTGATATTCGATACTATGTGGCTTTTCGGTCGGTGCCAGGACCGGACCGAAATTCGGTACGCAGCCCTACATGCCGGATACCGGATCCACTGCTTAAGATCCTGCCGGATCCGGATCCTGTGAAAAACCTTATTATCCTGCCGGATCCGGAACCGGATTTTTTGGGGGGAATTATCGTACAAGAACCAAATGGTTGTTTCAAGGCAACTAAATGAACTGAATGAAAACTCTGAAATTATCGTACATTGTATTTTTTTTATTGTACAGAGGACAAAATGAACAAAATTATGTTACAAATACTGTACGATAGTGATCTCCCTTCTGACAACACTGTTCCATGAAGAACCTTTCACCCTGTGCTTTAGAGGATCATCAAATCAATAGTTCTTTAGTTCATATAGGCCATTTGTCAGTGATTTGAGATATTGTATAGTCCATTGTGATCTCAGGCTCTAAAGAAAAAACTGCAATGAAAAAAAAAACGTATCGTCTTCGGCCTCTTCATTGAACCGTGTGCACTGCACACCTTTAATTTGTAGAGTGTACAGAGAGAGGGTGTCTCCTCCATTTCCAGTGAAGCGAGTCGAGTCTCTCACCCTCCTCATGGGTTGTGCTGGGAGACACAGTAATAAAAAAACAAATACAAAACATCCTCCATCTAGCGTATCAGCAAACATCATAAAGGCTAAATGTCAGCCTGCTATTGATATCACTCATATTGCCCATCTTGTTTGCTCCGTTATGGATGAGCGAGATAAGTTTTTCATCCAATCCGCCCTACAATCGCCTACGCAGCCTGTCTCTGTTTCTCTGTCTTTCTCTCTCTCTCTCTGTCTCTGTCTCTGTCTGTCTGTCTGTCTCTCTCTCTCTCTCTCTCTCTCTCTCTCTCTCTCTCTCTCTCTCTCTCTCTATCTCTCTCACACACACTTTCTCTCTCTCTCTCTCTTTCTCTCTCTCTTTCTCTCTCTCTCTCTCTCTCTCTCTCTCTCTCTCTCTCTCTCTCTCTCTCTCTCTCCCTCTCCCCCTCTCTCTCTCATCCTCTTCATCTACCATATCCATTTAATATAAAAGACGTAATAGCTTGATGGTGTATGTCTATGGGACAGTGCAAAGTGAGGATCAGACTCAGTTCAGGGCTGCAAACAGGTGTGTGGCATTTGCACACAGCTGACATTTCTACAAATAGATTTGTTGCTCCCAGGAGGTGACTTGGCATGAATCATGATTAATCTTGGCATATTTTTTTTTGTCATTGGCATTTTTTTAAACGGTTTTCTGTGGGGGACTTTTTGGCAAGTTTTTTTTAGCAAGAACTTTTCATTTACTCAAGGATGCAAATGTACGTACGAGTATATCTATGCATTGTATATCACATGTACGTTCCATGTTTGGAATATACATCTTGTGTCTTGTAAATCTATTTACCATCTTTGTCTCCGTCTTTCTCCTCAGACATCAGAGGAGGAGCTGTTTGGGAACAACGAGGAAACGCCGGCCTTCACAGAGTTCCTGAGCGTTCTGGGAGATACTATCGAGCTCCAGGACTTCAAAGGGTAAGGGTCATTGCCATGGAAACCACAGGTACATTCGATTATGGATCCGCCGAGAATTTGCGCAGCAGTCACCATGACCTCATGTTGCCATAAATGCACCACTTGCACCGCTGCAATGGACAGTAATATGCACTGTAGCCTTTTTTTTTAAGATTTTTTTAGAAAGGAGATGAGCTGCACTTTACATTTCATTACACCTAGCTGACGCTTTTTATCCCCGGGCGACGCCCCCTACGACGCCCCGCCCCTTACAATAACTGACAAAAACCACTAAGTTATTATTACAATAATGTGGTAACAGTGTAGAAATAACATATTTAAACGATTTTTAATTTGTTTAAAGGGTGAGATTTTTATTTCCAGAATTCATGCTGTCCGCTCACGAATGTTACCTTTTTCATGAATACTTACCACCACCATCAAATTCTAAGTATTCATTATGACTGGAAAAATTGTGCTTTTCATACATGAAAAGGGGGATCTTCTCCATGGTCCGCCATTTTGAATTTCCTAAAATAGCCATTTTTAGCTGCAAAAATGACTGCATTTGGACCATACTAGAATTTTTTTGTTTATTACTTAGTAAACTTTCATGTAAAGATCAAATTTGGCAATAGGGAGCCTAGTTTCAATGAACAGCATAGTTTGCAGTACCTTTTTTGACCATTTCCTGCACAGTGTCCCTTTAAAAC
>NC_085864.1:44366190-44371190 GCF_034702125.1 Engraulis encrasicolus | reverse complement strand
GCCGCATGTGGCCCCCGGGCCTCCAGTTGCCCATCCCTGGGATAGAGTCTTAAAAGACCCCCCACAATAATCAGATCCAGCATCCAAAGTAACCTACTATAGTATAATTCCAGTCAACACATACTGTATGTTAGCTACTATATTATTTGTCCTGCTCCCGAGCCCTAGCCGCCCACCCACCCCCTAATGTTGAACCTCATGTTTAGCCTAATGTTTAACATCATGTTGAGCAGCTGTTAACCAAACAACTTTGTCTCCATCACAGGTGTCAGTCACAGCCAGAGAAGACGTACCTGCATTTGGCCCCCCTCTCCCCAACCCTGCTGTTTTCAAGAAGGTAAAGTGGGACTTGTGGATGGTTCCTGCACTACTTTATATGTTTTTTTTTTGCAAAGGGAGAGTCCCTAGAGCAATGTTATATCAGGTGCCTTGCTTTTTTTTTTCAAAGGTTCGTTGGATTTTTTCTTCTTTAAGTTCTTTTTTTCTTTTCATAACTTCAATGGCATGATGACATTTTGACCTTGTGGTCTCCCTCAGATTTACTAGCAAACACAGGCTTGACACATTATCTACACAACACCTGTCTGATGGGGTGGAGTGAAATTAACCCTTAAAGGTCCAGGATGTACGCCTGTTGTGTGACCAGGGCCTAATGAATAAGGGAGATAACAGAATGTTTAGAACATAAAACACATGGTCTCCATGGTCCGCCATTTTGAATTTCCAAAAATAGCCATTTTTAGCTGCAAAAATGACTCTACTTGGACCATACTAGAACATATTTGTTTATTACTTAGTGAACTCTCATGTAAAGATCAAATTTCGCAATAGGCAGCCCAGTTTCAATGACCAACATAGTTGCAGTACCTTTTTTGACCATTTCCTGCACAGTGTCCCTTTAACATACTCCATCTACTGGGAGGGTTTTGAACCTGCAACCCCCCTTTGATCCCAAGACCAACTAGCCGACAGCTGGCCATTGTTTTTCGATACAGCCTTTCCCATCGGCCTTGAACCGCGACCGATTTCGATTTGGGTCTATTTTTAGTTGTCATGACTCAATGAACTTCATTGATCATTATAATGACTTCAGATACAATCCCAAGATATTTGCTGCACAACTGGTGTGCTTGGGAAAACGACCCTATATCCTCTGTAGAATCCTCCCCTCATCGATTGTACTGTATATCTTCATATGGAAACTGGAAACGAAGTCTGCGATGCCAAGCTCCCGTTTCTCTTACTTTAACATAGTGACATTTTGTCCGGTCTGCCCTTGTATGAATGTCCGATGAAGGGGCAGGCTGGATAAAACGTCACTATGTTAAAGCAAGAGAAACGGGAGCTTGGTGCCGCGGATTTCATTTTCAGTTTTCATGCTACTTTGCTAGTCCTACACTCAGTCTTTTTTAATGGATGTGCATGTTTTTCTTTGTTAAACCTGTGCATGTTCATATACAATAGTACATTTGTATACTGTACTGTATCCTCAAAACCTGTCCACTCGAAACCTAGCTGTAACAGAGTCAGGGCATATGCGCAGAGGCCTTGAATTGGTTTGGGGTTATGAATGAATGAATGAATGAATGAAGGAACAAAGGAATGAATGGTGAACTGAATGAATGAAAGGAGTGAATGGAAGGTGCTCGAGGTCTGTTCTTGTGGTGCTCTTCTTCGTCAATATTCACAAAGTCACAAAGGCTTTGAGGCTGCTATTGTCTGTGACTCACAAAGTCACAAGGGGAGCGTACGAGGCTGACTTGGCTCCTGTCTTCTCCCCAGGGCCCTGAGTTTCGAGACTTCCTGCTGACCAAGCTGATCAATGCGGAGAACGCCTGCTACAAGTCAGACAAGTTTGCCAAGCTGGAGGTGAGAGGAGAGCGTGACCCCCCTGCCTGAGGACAAGTGCAGTGGTTTTATGTTTGCTAGTCTGTGTGTGATATGCGTTTGAGTTTAGCGTGTGTGTGCATCTCAGTAAGTGTGCGTCTGTGTTTTTCACAAGTTTTATAGAATGCTTACTGTACGTACCTTTCTCTGAATGTATATAATACTTGTCTCTTCTAACATGTCCACAATGTATGCGTGCGTGCGTGCATGCGTGTGTGTCTGCGTGTGCGCGTCTGTGTCCTTGTCTGTTTGGCGTGCGTGTGCACATGTATGTGTGTGTTCATTTGTGTGCGTGTGTGTTGCCTCTCTGTGTGTATGCCTGCTTGTGTTTCTGCGTGTGTGTGCCCGGATGGCAGGGTCGTACCCGGGCCGCCCTGCTGGATAACCTCCATGATGAGCTGCACCGGCAGACTCAGGCCACGCTGGGGCTGGGGACCCCGGGGGACGAGGACAAGCTGGAGAACGGCGGCCACGGCGGCCTCCTGGAGTCCTTTAAGGTGAGAACACCATAAGCCCCATGATCATCCCATCACTAAACTATCCTGCTACACCTCTTCTACTCCTCTACTCGTGAGACCACAACCCTTTGGCCATCCCATCACTACTATACCCCCCGGCCCATCCCCATCAACTATCCTGCTACTCCCCCTCTACTCTCCTCCACTCCTCTACTCCTCCACTACTCCTCCACCTACACCCACCCATTACTCCTAATGTAGCATGCTACACGGATCCATTGACTTTCACTATAGCGACAAGCTCCCTCTTTTAACTTTTCTTAAAGCAAGACAACGGTTTACATGAAAAATAAGACACTTTACCACCTTTATAAACCCTGGCCAACGATTTTAACTGTATTAAGCCCCAAAATAGTGCCATACCCCTTTAAGGTGAGGCCGCAAGCCCCATACTCATCCCATCACCTAGACCCATCACTAAACTATCCTGCTACTCCTCCTCTAGTCTACTCTTCTCTTCTCCTCTACTTCTATACCTCCATCTGTTCCAACCAACCTCTGTTCCCGCTCCCTCCGGCCCTATATTTTATTCCACCTACACTACCATCCCTGGTTAGATATACTCTGTATACCCGCGTTCTACGTAGACTACACCACTGCCACCGGCTGGGAATGCTTGATGCCCCTGGGCACTGTGCCGTGTGCCCATATGGTTGATCCGGCCATGCCTCCATCCCAGCCAGCCTCCTTAACCCTGGCATCCTGTGCATTCACTGAGCCCCAATCATGAATCATCATGTCATGTTATGGCCCTCTGTTCTCACCCCTGTGGAGCTCTGATTTGTCCTCATCTACCCTTGTGGCAGTGGGTCCTGTCCCCTCCGCCCTCCTCCATCCTGTCATCCCAGACCTCCACCCTTCCACTCCTCTACTCCTCCACGTTCTCCTCCTCTACTCCTCCACTTTCTGCTCCTGGTCTCCTTCTGCTGCTTCTTTCCTGTCCCACTGCTCAGAGCTGTGCCTCAGTCAGGGGGATAGAGGATAGTAGTCACCACAGCAGACTCCTGATGCCTGATGTCTGTCTGCTGTCCCAACCGTTCAGTCTCTCAAACGCTCACTGTCATCTTTGCTGTCACTCCAGCCGTCATACAGATACAGATACACACAGGCCTGCGTACACATGGAAACTGAGTCTCTGTCTCTCTGTCCGTCTGTCTGTCTGTCTGTATTCTCTATCTCCGTTACTTCCGTTGTCTCTGCAACTCTCTCTCTCTCTCTCTCTCTCTCTCTCTCTCTCTCTCACACTCACACACTCACACACACTCTCACACACACTCTCACACACACTCTCTCACACACACTCTCTCACACACACACACACTCACACTCACACACACACACACACACACACACACACACACACACACACACACACACACACACACACACACACACACACACACACACACACACACACACACACACACACACACACACACACACACACCTATATATGTATATAAGTGTCTGATGAGCTGGTCTTTGCCTGTTTCCAGGAGGTGTTGGGCTTTGTTGGCAGCGTCCCTCTCTCGTCCACTGGGGGCGCTGTGCTGATCTGTGCACTTGCCACGACTGTCTACTTCTACAGCTCCCAACTCCCAAGCACACATCATTGAAATGACACCTTCATTTTTGAAATACACAGTATAGTATATAGTGAGTTTTGCAGTGCTAAATCACCACTTAGAGAGAGGCGAATTTAACACCAGTGTTGGTTTTACGTGTCTTACGTTAGGTTTTGAATTAGCACCGCAAGATTTACTAGGCACTGGATTGCTATAGTCACACTTCCATTGTTCCGTTGTTTGTTTGTCTGTCTGTTCACGTGAGTGAGTGAGTGAGTGAGTGAGTGAGTGAGTGAGTGAGTGAGTGAGTGAGTGAGTGAGAGAGTGAGTGAGTGAGTGAGTGAG
Source organism: Engraulis encrasicolus (assembly GCF_034702125.1). Lineage (NCBI taxonomy): Eukaryota > Metazoa > Chordata > Actinopteri > Clupeiformes > Engraulidae > Engraulis > Engraulis encrasicolus. Next base: position 44,366,875 of record NC_085864.1, on the reverse strand, counting down.
TGAGTGAGTGAGTGAGTGAGTGAGTGAGTGAGTGAGTGAGTGAGTGAGTGAGTGAGTGAGTGAGTGAGTGAGTGAGTGAGTGAGTGAGTGAGTGAGTGAGTGAGTGAGTGAGTGAGAGAGTGAGAGAGTGAGAGAGTGAGAGAGTGAGAGAGTGAGAGAGTGAGAGAGTGAGAGAGTGAGTTTACGTATTAATCCCTGAAGGGAAAATTGCATGCCACCTGGCCATTCACACGCTTGTATGTCTACTCTGCCATGTTTGTACTGTATGTCTGTATGTTTGTTTGATGTTCTTCATGCATGGATATTTGTGTACATGAGCTGAGGAGAATGCCCATTATGTTTACATTTTGCATTGCTGTCAAATTGTACAAATGAACATGTTTTTTGATATGAACAATATGGCGAATGACTAATGGATGACAATATGAGCAATGACACACAATAAATTATAAAATTGAGCACAATTGTCATCGTCAATTCTTGCTCCAATGGCCATATGAGGACATCAGACGCTTCTGTCGTCTGAGACTGAAGCAGTAACTTTAGGCCTATAGCACTCTCTAGTGGTCATAACTGGTAGTTACATATTGCACAAAAGCAAATGACTACAAGACGTTTACAAATTGTGTTTTTATAAGCTTCTCTGACCTTTAAGGCCTTACCAGACACATATAAAACATATATA